>NC_050582.1:26436875-26650402 GCF_011100635.1 Trichosurus vulpecula
GTCGCTGTGTGTCTCTCAATGTTAGTGTCTCTGTGTCTATGTCTCTTTTTCCTGGCTGAGCTTCCCTGCCTGGAGAAGGAGCTGGATTGGCAATCCTGACTCCTGCCACTCTCCAGCAGTATTGCCATGAGCACCCTGGAAGCTTGCCCACCTTCTTCTCCCAAATGTCTTTACTCTGAGCGCAGATGCAGGTCCAAAACCAAAAGGCCTCCCACCTGTAGGGGACCCCAAGTGTCCATCTTGCTGGAGATTTCCTACTGCAGTCTCTCCTATTGCTGACTTTTTGGAACTTGAGAATTTTCTTCCAGAGTAGGTGGAATATCATTCCTGCCCTTCCCCCTTTCTGCCTCAGGTGTCCCTAGAGTCAGGCCAGAATTCTTCTCCAGGTTCCTAAAATCCTCTTTCCTGTTTCAGTTAGTGCCGTTTGTCATGTATTTGTTTTCATGCCTAGATGGTCATGTGGCTGTCTGTCATATCTTGTGTCTGTGTTGTTTTCTTTATGGTTCTGTAGTTCTAGAGTTGGACGTTCTGACCTAACCGCTTTTTTTGGTCTCCTCTTGTTGCAGGTATTAAAGGAGGCTGGATTGTCCCAGGACTGTCCTCAGAGTCTCTCTCCTGGAAAAATATCTACATATGTATTTAAAATACTTATGAGATTCCATAACTGAAGAATATATACTGTTCAAGTGACAGCAGATAAAAAAATAAAAAAAAATTTGTGAAGTTAATTTATCGTTGCCTTCATTTCAGAACAAGAGGCAGGCAGGATGCACCTTCTCTGTGCCCGGCACGGTGCCAAACGTTGGGGACCCAAGGGCAAAGTTCAAGCAGTCCCTGCCCTCAAGGAGTTTCCTTGTAGCCCCTGTTGGCTAAGATGGAGAAGGGCTCTCCAGCGGTGTTCCTCTGGAGAGGCCTCTCCTCTGGCCCAGCATGCCCAACTACACCTCTCTGGTTGTTCCCCAGAACCAATGTTAGAGACATTTAGGCTCTCACTTCCTCCTGCAGGGCAACATACACACACACACACACACACACACACACACACACACACACACCCAGAACGCGGGGGAGGGGAGCAGTGAGGGAGAGGAAGGGGAACAGCAAAGATCCAAAGGGACACAGAAGAGGGACAAAGAAGGGATGGGGATTGGTGAGCTGGCCAGGTTCCACACAGGAGCAAAACAGGGTAGGGGACAATGATCCTGGAGAAGGGAAGACTTGGGCAAGCAGTGGGACCTGCTTAACCTCTTCAAGGCGAGGGTGGGCAACCCTCCTTGGAGGGTGGCGTGTGGGAGAGGAGTGACCCTTCTTCCATTTGACCCCAGAGGGTCAGAAGCAGGCAGGATGGCTGGAGATAACGGGGAAATTTGGCCTTGATGGGAGTGGAAAGGGCTGTCCGGGGTACTGGGGAGTCCTGCACACTGCAGGTTTTCAAGCAGGGTGGGATGCATGATTCATGCTTGTAGCCAATTTACCTTGTTGGCACAGATCCTACTTATATTCTTTCCTCAATTACTAATCGCTTAAATCTCTCCATAGGTGCAATCTGGCTTTATTAGTCAAATAGAGCAAACAACAGGGACAGCAGCCGTGTCTCAGAAAGGAGCAGTCCCCAGCTTCCTAGAAGTCGCAGTAAGTATCTTTTCTACTGGTGGTCATGGCAAGGTGGCCTCTTCCCAGACAGAGGCCTTGTGTCTCCCTCCGAAGTGGGGGCCCAGTACATCTCCCTAAATCCACACTGTTCACAGGCAAACACTGGCTGCTCAGGGCTCAAGTGTGGGGAACGTAGGAGTGTGTCTCAGACTGGCTCTGGGAGCAGGCTACTGGCTGGGCCCTCCAGGGCCTTTTCCTCATGCTGTCCACGTATGCTCTCATTTGTTACTACATACATCACTGGAGTCGTCATTTCTCACCTAAGCTACTGATAAAGTATTGTGTTTATTGTAGTTTTTCTTTCTTTGATGGTCTGTCCTGTCAGAGGATCTGCATAAACTTAGCAATTGAACACATACGTGCAGTCTTCTAGATCCTAACGTACAAGTGATTATTTTGTATTGAAAAACAGCTTCCTCAAACCACTCCACCACACGCACAGGCTTCATTAATGAGGCAGTGAAAGCTCTCCCCCACAGGGGCTAGATGCCTATTTTTTCAGGCATTTTCAGCTCTCCAATTCCGTGATTTTTTGGGAAGAGAGGGAGCAGCATCCATGCCAATAAAGACCTTCCCCTAGGCTGCAGAACTACAAGAGCAAAGGGGGCTCCTCCGATCTGTCTGATCTCTTCTGGTACCCAGCCATCCCAGTTCATTGCTGTGACTTGGAGGCCTTCACCAGAACCAGACAAGCCACTGATAATTAATTGAGCGCAATCAGTCTTTATCATGGGCATAGTTTCCCTACACCAATGAGCGCACACACACACATTTGTCTTAACCCCCAAGGGACTGTGTCATTTCTCTTCCTCACCTTGCCCTCCAGCAATCCAGTTACCTGCAGGTCCCAGACTGGTAGGTGACCACATGCTGGCTGAATTGACCTCCCTCAGCTGATCCCTCCTTTGCTCTAAAGCCTGTCAGCCTTTGTGTTCTCCATCTGTTGTATACCGGTTTGCACTCGTTCGACCAAGCCATGAAAGGGTTGTTGAGTCCCAGGCCACGTGTGACATGTGTCCTCCACTATAGACTGTAGGCATTTTGAGAACCAGTCCGTGGGGATTTCCCCCACACATCCCCGGTCTGTTACTCTGCAAGGCATAGCCTCAGGGAGTCATGTCGATCACTAAGAGGTCATGCGCCTTGCTCCGGGCCACCTTAGTCACTTTGGCTTCCATGGCCTGATGTCTTTGGTAGCTGTGCTTTGCGGTCTTCATTCAGCTCCAGGTCATTACTAAAGCCCCTGCTGCAGTGAAGACCCTCAGTGGGAAAGAACTTCTGGCTCTTGGCATTGGGCTTTGGTTTACACTGGTGATGAGACCATGTACAGATTTGCTTGAACTGTTTGCCCTGCTCAGAGCCCCAGAGCCTTGCATCACACATCAGAGAAGGAGAAGCCACCAGCCACCAGACGGCATCATTTGCTCCTGGCATGGACCTCATCAAGGTATTACATTCCCTGAAATCATTCTTAAGAATCACTTTCACCCACACTGGAAAATTCACCAACACGATGGATGCAGAAGTCTTCCAACAAAGCAGGAAATTCGCTTTCAGGTGGGACACCTTGGGAGGATGGGGATCCCTCTGACACTGCAATCAGGCTTACCTCCATGAGGCTGACTTACACAGGGTAAGACCGAGAGATAACTAGCATGTTTAGAATGGTACCTGATTGGAGTAGAGACATATAGAAGAAGCGAGCTGCATGATGGTTACAGGCAAAGCAGCTTTTTCCATTTGGGAGAGTGGGGAGGTCAGCATGGAATTGGTAAGGTTTGAATGGGACTTTAGGGGTGATAGGAATTGGACAGGTGAAAGGGAGGAGAGGGCAGTGCAGGGGAGGGGAGTACAGGCATGGAACACAATGTCAGCAAAGGCACAGAGGAGGTGGGAAAGGGAAGGGGGGTCCAAGAAAAGAGGAGTGCAGTTTGGCTGGATCCTAGGCTAGCTCAGTGGGGTGCCTGAGATAGGTAGGAAAGATAGGGGAGTGCCAGATTGCAGAGGGTGTTGAATGCCAGGAAAGGAGGTTGAGATTCTTTGACTCATTTGGCGATAGGGAGCCATGGAAGGCTTTGGAGCAGAGCAAAGACACCACCAGATATATGAGCAAGGAATATGAGCCTGGCATTGCCATGAAAGATGTGTTGCAATGGGGAGAGAGAAAGGTATTGCAGGACTCTGTGGGGAATCCAGTGAGATGATGCACAGTCACAGCAGGAATAGAGGGGAGGAAACAGACGAAAGATGTCTATTCCAGGGAACTGGGAACGTTCAGAGTTGATAAATGAAAGGGATGTGCGAAGAGAGAAAGGAGCTGGTTAAGGATTTGAAAAGGGGATATTGGAAATAATAATGAAGTCAGAAGATGTAGCTGCTTTATGGGAAAGATGCTGGGCTGATTTTGTGTGGTCAGTGGCATTTCTATGTGGTGATGTCCTTAAAACCGCTGGCCCTGTGGGGCTGAAGCTCTGCAGAGAGCTCATTGGAGGGGAGGTGCTAGGTGAAGTTAGGGGAGTGGGGAAGATTCTCGAGGGATGGGGTGTGGATGGAGCAAGGCTGGAGGCAGCATGTTAAGAGGTCTGGAAGAGGATGATTATCCTTACAAAGAAACCAAGAAGCATCAATTGGGGAGTAGTAGGATGAGAACCGGAGCGCGGTGTCTATAAGGCCAATGGCGGAGGGAAGACAGGGTCAAGGGTGTCCAATGCTGCTGAGGGGTCCTGGAGAACGAGATCTGAGAACAAGGCCATTTTATAGGGATTCGGAAAAATCTGGAGATCTGCCTACAATCTGATGCAGAGGGAAGTGAGGAGAACCAGGGGAACAATGTGATGACTTAACACAGTACTGATCATCAGAGAGAGAAGTACCTCTGAAAAACTTCAGAACTGTGAGTAAGGCAAGGATTGATTTGGAACCAGATGGGGCTTGCCAGATGGGGCTTCCCAGACGCGGCTTGCCAGACATGGCCAAAGTGTTTACCTGTTTTTTTCTGATGGTAGATATTTTCTGGGATTGCAGGGCAGGAGGGGAGCTATGTTGACGGGTAGTCCTGGATAGGAAGAAAATTCTATTTTATTCATTGAAATAAATTAATTTAACTGCAAATTATTATGCACCAAATGTAGGAAATTGTCTTTATTATTGGGCTTTCAATAGAACACATTTTTTCCTAAAAAGAAGAGATCATATGGATCCATTTTCCTGATTTTTAACAATCTCTTCTGCTTTTTCCTTTTTTTCTTTTAAAATATTATGTGTTAGGAAATGGTTATTAGGGACACTAGAGGGGAAGAGGTATTGGGAGCAATGTTGGTGACATAAAAGCAAAAAGAACCAATTCAGTGTATTGCTTTTTTTTAAAAAAAAAGATCAGGCCATTAACTTTGGTAATTAGAAGGTCATCAGTGAGCTCAGAGAGAGCAGTTTCAGTAGAGCTTTGGGAGAAGAACCCAGAGCAGTGTGTGTGTGGGGGGGTGAGCAAATGGAAGCGCTGGGGGAAGCCAACCTTTCGGGAAAGTTGCAAAATGAAAGGGAAGTGAGATGTGGGATCTTAGAAGGGTCAGGGAAGCAGTGTCTAGGGCATTTCCAATAGATACAACTTTAGATAATCTTTGCTTTCAAAATGATCCGGCTAATGTTTGCCTATAAGCTGTCTCCTTCACAAATACATTTGGGTGAATTCAGGTTAAAATATCATTCAAAGTACTTTTGATTTCAAGTCTCCAGGTGTGCCCAGACAGAGGAACCACTGACTCAAATGTGTTGGTTGGAGCACAAGAGTGGCATGAAGGAAGCACCTTGTGAATAGGATAACCTTCTCCTGTGCACATCGTTGTCACTGGGTGTCCCACGTTCCTGGACTCTCAGCATCTTGGGGTTAATTATATATCAATAAAATCTTTACTCATTACTTCCATTTATAGAAATGTTCTCCTTGCCTCTGCCGCCACCCTGACCTGCTGCCTACATGGCCTCTTGTTGAGAAACCAGGGAATGAGTAGGCAAAGGTATCCAGCCCTGAAGGAGGGCCTTTTCTTGGATACAGGTGAATGGGGGAGATGCCTGGGCCTACAAAGAGGGGGCTGCCTGGGTACAGAAAGCAAAGCTGCACTGACTTGCAGGAAATGTCACCAAAACAGCCAAGTCTACTTACTTGCCCCCAGGTTTTCCTCTTGTATTTGTGTTTCTTAGTCAACATTCTGTTTGGTACCCAGGTTCTGGTGAAAACCCATTCCTCCTCCCCACCCAGAGAGGCCTGTTTCTGGATCATCGCGTGAACATCAAGTGGCTGCCCTTCTGTGAACCTAATAGTGAAGAAGCAGCAACCCAGGGATTACAGACTGGCCTCTGTAAGTTGGGGTTGAGACACCACCCTTCCCTGTCTTTGACCCCTAACTTTTTACTACGAAAACCACAATGATTAAAGGAAACACTTGGCTTCGGGCAATGCTCTTCTCTCCTGTTCTGCCCATGTTTATGTATGTACATATCTTCACCCAGTCTTCTTTCTGATTCATTCCCTTCTGCTTGCGCAAAATCCCGGAGTCTGCTCTTGGCTACATACAGGCTGTCCCAAATGTCTTAGTGAAGATTTAAGCCCTAATAACTTCAGATGGAGAAGTGCTACAAACTTTAAAAGAATCACTTTGTTTTTTTAACTAGATTTTTAAATTTTTAGTTTACAACACTCGGTTCTACCTGTTCTTGAATCTCAAATTTTCTTCCCTTCCCTCCCCTCCTCCCTTCCCGCAAAACAGCATGCAGTCCTATATAGATTATATATAAACCTTCTCATTAAATTTTTTATACAATAGTCAAGTTTCAAAGAAGAATTATGACCGATAGGATGAATCACGAGAGAGAAGAAACAAAACCAAAAAAGAAGAGAAAAGAGAGAGTGCAAATAGTTTGCTGCAGTCTGCATTCATACTCCACAGTTCTTTCTCTCTGGCTTTTTAAAAAAATGAGTTCTAGGGCTTGGGCAAAGAGTTGTAATGGTCCTAGTTTGAACTGATCATTCCGGCATTAGAGGAGAACAACATCCTCCTCCAAATGATTCCATCATTTCAGGACTATTTTTTTTTTGCATAGAAAAGAGAATAAGTCACTCCTGCCCTGTTATCTGTCAACCCTCAGTTATCAGCACAGCTGATATGTTTATTTTAATTTTGTTATGATGGGAGCATTCTATAACCTTGCATGGCATTTAATATTTTCTGGATGCTACTTTTTCAGATCTGCGGATAGGTAAAGGGGATTCTCTTGATTGGCCACCTTGCTCACATGATTTAGCTCTGCTAGATTTTTTTCTGGTGGGGTCATGGGAAAACTGTCCTGTATGCATCGAAACTTTGTTCTTTCAATTAGAAAGTGTCTTTAGATTTTGAAAAGAGAAAGGAGCCTAAGAGAAAATTCCTAAAGCGAGGATTTTACTGTTTTTCATGTTGTCATTAGTGCTTGGTGGTTAAAAAAACAACTCACGTGTTGACTGCTCCTGAATGTGACAAAAAGATCATATCCGCCATATGGTGGCAAATATTTGCTCATAACAGTTTTATTTGTTGTTATGTTGTTGTGTTTTGGATTATTTCTGACCTCCACTTTAATCTTTCATGTTGAGTGATTCAAGACACATTGTTAAACTATTAAGATGTCTTCATATTCAAAATGTATGAGAATTGCATTTAAAGACAAAAAACAAATAAAAATCATTTATAAAATCAAAGCTGGTTTTTAATGTCAAAGAATTCCCTTCAATTCAGAATCCAAACAGGGCTCTGGGCAACCATATCCAATGGGGTGCACCTGTGCAGTTAAGCACTCCCCACCAATAGGGTGAAGGTAAGAAAGATACACCAGAAAGACCCCCCAAAATGGTCACGATGAGTCAGATGTGACGGAAAATGAGTGAATAAAAAAATAGGGGCGATCAGATATCCAGATCACTGGATAGAGCACTGGTCCTGCAATCAGGAAGACTCATCTTCCTGAGTTCAAATCTGTCCTCAGACACTTACTAACCTTGTGACCCTGGGCAAGTCACTTCGCCTTGCTTGCCTCAGTTTCCCCACCTATACAAATGAGCTGGAGAAGGAAATGGGAAGACACTCCAGTGTCTTTGCTAAGGAAACCTCAAATGGGGTCCCAAAGAGTCAGACGTGACTGAAAACAAGTGAACAAAATGAAAAAGAAACAAGAAAGATCCAGGTCTGGAGGGCAAGCAGTCCTACCTCACCTAGGGGGCAGCATGAAACCCGGCCTTACAACCAGAACATGGGGTAAGAAGGACTTGCAACAACTAGGAGGACTCTCTCCATTCAAACATTGTTTCTCAGGGAGGGTCACTGAGGCTACATAACGTTTTCCCTTAATCGCTTGCAGAGACCCAGGGGAGGAATGGAAATTGAATTTTTCGTGGTCAGCAAATTCAGCTGCCTTCAGGTACACTGGTTGTTTGGAAGCCCACTTGCTTCCAACTGTATTTGTGACCCCAGTGCTTGGAACAGTGCCAGCCACATGTAGGTGCTTAATGCAGCAGGTGCACCCAGTGTGATTCCCAGGGTATGGAAAACAGTATGGGAAGCAGGCTGGACAGACACCCTGAGAGCCTCCTGGGCTCCTCTGTAGAATCAAAGGATCTGGGTTCAATTTTGGCTTCTGTGAGCAAGGGCCAATCCTTCCCCTCCCTATGCCTCAGTTTCCTCTCCGCTTGTTGTTTGTCCTTCATTCTGGAAGGGGACCATGATGACATCAGGGAGATGATGCCATGAGAAGCAAGTGAATTGCATTTAAGTGAGGGAGGGTTGTGCAAGGTCAGCAGCCTGACTTTCTCCAGGGGAATTATGTTGGTCTAGAGGTGAAATACAGATGGGGAGGACTGGAGATGGCCCCCACAGTGCCTGGTACACAGTGGGCACTATACAAATGTCCGCGATTATTATTCTAATACAATGTGAGCTCCTCCAGAAGACCCGCGGCGCCCATCTATCACAGAGTCTCGTTCCCTCACCCGTGCTGGGGCTTTTCCTCCTCCGAGACCCGCCATTCTGGGGAGGGGGTCCGCCCACTACCCCTGCTGTAAAGGGCGTCCTTCCCCATTAGAGCATGAGCCCTTTAAGGGCAGGGCTGTCTTTGCTTGTATTTGCATCCCTGCCCAGCGCCTGGCACATAGTTAGGGGCTTCTTCGAGGTTTGTTGACGGACTGCCTGGTCAAAAAGCAGTCGGGTGGCACCAGTTCAGGTTGGTAAACGCTAATTGTTGATCAATGAATCGATTGGCTTCCCCGTCCTCGGCTCCCCCAATGCCCCTGGCCCTTCTCTGGCCCAGCCCTTCTCTGTTAGGGAACCCTGGGACAAACACTGAAGAGGGTTACAGTTTCGGGGTGGACAGGAATTCTGCTCCTCCTGCCCTGCCCCCTCCCGTCCCACCGTCCTCCGCCCCCGCCCCGGTCCCAGCATCGCTGCGCCTGCGCACTCAGTTACCTCGCTCAGAGCCCGCGCGCTTCTGCTTGGGCTAGTCACCGTAGAGTGGCGCGCATCTCTGGGCCTCAGTTTCCACTTAGGATCTACAAATCTCAGGGCACCGCTGCGGAATCCCCGGGCTCAGTTTCCTGTTTGGTAAGAAGGGACCATGGTGGGCAAGCCGCCCACCACCTCAGGTCTCATTTTCCCCCGCTGTAAATGGGGCGTAGGGGGCGGCGGCCCAAAGGGAACCTGCAGAATGCTGGCATCGGCTCCCGCTACCTCTGGGAGGCTAAGCGAGCATTAGTCCTCCCCCGTCAAAGGAGGAAGCTTCCCTGGACGACTGTGTGAGGCCCCTTCCAGCCCCGACTCCATCTTGCCCCTACCGCGGCAGAGCAGCTCCTGCGGCTCTCCCTCGGCGCCTCTCCCTCCTTGTGGTACCCCTGTGCCCCTCCCCAGCGCTCTCTGCCCCTTCCCGTGCCCTCGCCTACTTCCCTCTATCCCTGCGGGGCGGAGCAGGCGCCTTCCTTTCTGTTCTTAGGGTCTCTGGTGGGAGGTTGTCTGTGAGGGCTCCCCAGGGTGGTAGGCCTCATTTGTCATCCTTCTGCATCCTCTGGTGGGTGGGCCAAGGGGCGGGAGTGTGGTGGGCAGGGCACCGGTCGGCCTCATTTCTCAACCTTCTGCATCCTTGGGCGGCGGGGGCGACGGCGGCAAGGGGCCATTGTCTCGTTGGGCAGAGCCTGAGACGGAGCTTCTGGGGGCACTGAAACCACTGTGGTTGTGTATTACCTGGGAAGTGAGTTGGAGGAACCACCTTGGGCCTCTCAGGCCTTGCGGCACCCTTAGCACAGAAACAACCAGGCCCTCAGCCCACCAGGAATAGGGTGGGGAGGTTTCTGTAAGGTATTCAACAGGGTTGATTTAATATAATAAAATAGTACATTATGTTATTATTATTTGTATTATTGATTATTATTTTATTTAGTTGTTATATAAATGATATTTCATGAAGGGCTGAGGGCCCTGCGTTTATTTGAATCATGGGAAAATAGGTGGAAACGTTATTTATTGATTAATAAGCTAGTAGATAAGAGACCCCTTGTTTACCCTAGTGCTTGGGGTGTGAGAGGTGGCCCACAAGTGAGGGAGGTGACCTCTTGTCTGTTGCTGACCAGGAGGGGAGGCCCTACCTGACAGAGGCAACGTCCTTGGTTGCCTGCCAGCCCCCTGCCTGGGACCTTACTCCTCACCCCAACCACCTGTCCTGATCGGCTTGCTGCCAAGAGGTCCCTAAAATGGCCACCTGCCTGGTGGGCCTTTAGAGTGTTCAAGGGGTCCTGGAGAGTGTCCATCCTTCCAGGGCCAGGGTGGAAAAAGACAGGCTGATCATCCTGCCACCTGACCTAACCCCCCCCCCCCCAATGTGCCCAATGAAAGGCAGACAGAACGTTGAAGTGAGAATCGGGAAATCTGGGTTGTGGCCTCAGTCTTGAAATTAATGAGGTGTTTGCAATCCAGGATAGCATTTAGCCTCTCAGGGCCTCAGTTTCCCTTTCTAGAAAACGAATCGGTAGGGCTCGGTAATCTCTACGTCAACAAAGTGGAACCTTAGAAGCCAAAGTATTCATGACTGAACACTTTGATTAATGGACATCTGGGAGCGGAAAATTTGGAATCCCTCATGCCTACTGAGGACATGAGTTATCTGTCCCCCAGCATCATGTAAGCTCTCTGAGGGCCAGAATGGTTTAGTTCTCCTCTTTAGCTCCCCATGGCCTACCTATCCAAGTGCTTGGCACAGAGGAGGCACCTGGTTTGGCAGAAATCCCACTCGTTTACCCCTGTGTCTGTTTTTGTTCCAGGTTTGTCAAAGACAAAGACTTAGCTGGCAGAAGACTCGAAAGGCAAGTTAGCCTTGGCAATTAAAGCCCAGATGTGGTGGGTGGCAAGACCCAGCCCAGGGCCTTTGGTGTCTGGAGATATTTAGTGCCCTGTCCTGGCCAGGCCTTCTTCTTCTCCCTCTGGCCTCTAGCAAACTCTCGGTTTTGTAGGGAGGCCCTGGGCACAGTCGCAGTCTGAGCAAGCTCCGGTTTGAGCTCCTGTCCTTGCCCCCCTGGCAGGGTTATCCAAGTCCCAGCCTCTCTGCCCAGCCTTGCCCCTGCTCACTGCCTCTGGGGGGGGTGGCACTTAGTCAGCATCTGAGGATTCTGAATGAAGGGGGCCAGAGGAAAGGGGTGGGGCCTTTCTCCAGAGAGGGAGGGAGGGAATCCATGACCATTGGCCCTGGCAGGCCTTCTTATCCTTTTGGGGGTCATACCCCAGGGCACCTCTGGTGAGGCCCATGTAGCCTTTCCCAGAATAAGGTTGTTTCTCACTCAAAGAGGAAGGAAACGCTAAATTGTAGTTAGGAGTTAGATCCCAAAGTGTGAAGTTAGGGAGCCTTGCTTCGAGACTCCACTTTGTAAACATTTCAGTTCTCTTTATTTCTGTGGACTTGACCATCCCCAACCCAGGGGAAGGAGAAAGGGAAGGGAACAGGTCTTTATTCCCATCTACAGTGGGCCAGGCACTGTACCAAAATCCTTTACAAATAGCTCAGGTGATCTTAACCACAACCCTGGGCGGCAGGTAAAATTCTTATCCCCACATTACAGTTGAGCAAACTGAGGCAGACAGGTGAAATGGCTAGCCCAGGGTCCCTCAGCTAGGAAGTGCCTGAGGCCAGCTCTGAACTCAGGTCTCTACCTTGTGTTAAATGCTGGTGTTTTTGAAGGAAGAGATACTGCGTTTAAGAGAGCAGGGACAAAATGGCCTTGCCTGTCCTTCTGCACCTTTTTTTTCCCCAGCTGGGCATTTAAATGAAATTTGCTCTTTTTCTGTCAGGTGATAGCCACCAGCCACCCTTTATTTCCCTAATTCCCTAAAAACACCAGCCTGTAGAAACCTATTGGATTGAACACACCATGTAAACCTGCTCCCTGACCACATGCATGCACTTAAGTTAATTTCAATGAAGAAATAGACCCTTTCTCCCACTTGTTATCGCCTCCTTCAGCCCCCCAATCTTAGAGGTCAAGCCATCTCTTATAAGAAATCAGCCTAGTCTCAAAGCTCCAATCCACATAGTGGGGGGAGGCGGGTCACGCCTTGGGCAAGCTACCAGCTCTCAGGAGGCCCTGAGGCCAGGGGCTCAAACTCCAATAGAAAGGATTCCCTGAGGGACAGATTGACTTAGACAAGTACAAGTGAGCATTATCTACCTTGCAGTGTATTGTTTATTCTGCTCAGCATTTCCCAATTCCATTTGAGTCTGCTCTGGGTTTCCCCCACCTCAGGGAACTGTGTGGACCCTGCTGTGAGCAAATCTCTAAAGAGTCTCAAGTGCAGAGAAAGTGCCAGGCTCCAGTAGGAGGAGTAAGGGGAGTTTTCTCAGGGAGATGACAGCTGCAGTCCCTCACCCAGCCTGCCTTGAGAGCTTCTATTGCTTCATCTGCAAACTGCCTCTTCATCTCATGTGGCCTCTCTTCTAGGAGACAAGGACCTTCCTTTCCTGCCTCTGTGGCAGTAGTGGCTGAACAGCTTCGTCCACTGGAGGCCATCTGCCCCCCTCCACCCCAGCCCAGTGGCTGCTTTCAACTGGAGAGAAGGCAGGGGCCTGGGGCTGGGGGCTCCCAGGGACAAATTTCTCCCCACCTCCTCCAGCTTTGTCCCGGAGGAAACATAGGTACCCGCCCCCCCACAGCTCTGATGGCTAAGGTTTCCCTTAGAGGGAATAGGGTGGAAGAAATGTTGGTTGAAACGGCCAAGGATGGAAAGGATTTTGTAGGCCACAGAGCTGGGCTTCCAGAAGACCACTGGCAGTGGGCCAGATGATGGCGTAGAAGGGCTGGAGTAAGGTGAAGGTAGATGAAGAGGAGGAGGAGGAGGACAGGAGGGAGCACTAGGCTGACTTTTCCACCCAGGGCTGGGTTAACGGATGGCCCACACTGAGGAACCAGGGCAAGAAGGGGATAGAGAGACCTAAACCAAGAGGAGATTTGTGGAGAAGACGGGACCCCATTCAGGCCTTAGTGTCAGTTCTTTTGATGGTCCTCGTACAGAGCTGAAGCCAGGTGGGGGAATGAGAATTGGGGAGGAGGGAAAGAACAAGCAAAAGAGAGAGAAGAGATGTGGCCTGAGCTAGGTGTGGCTCCTCCCTTCAGGTGACCTCCTCAGTCTGGTTGCCCTCATCCTCCCTCTCCCTCCTTTGGGTAGGTGCTCAAGGAACCCCCAGTTTTCTGAGGCCTAGCCATGGCTCCATGCCCGGCCAGTGCCCCCAGCCCATGCGGTTTCTCAGTCCCTAAATCCAGTGTCTCTGCACAGCAGTATCCATGGACTGGCTTCTAGTGACCCTATGTTCCTACTGTCCTTCCCAATGTCCTTCAGCCACTTCCAAGAGCACTCGAGACAGCAAGAGAAGCTGCCTTCCAGTGACCGAAAATGATTACCCGTTCTCAAGTGTCCAAGGAAAAGGAGCATGTGGGTTTGAGGAGATCAGTTCGCCTCATGAACAAGCAAGCCAAGAAACAGGTGGTCAAAGAGGAGCATCAGAGGAGAGTCGGGGCGAAGAAGAAGGCAAGAGTCCAGAAGAAGAAGGCAACTGCCAGAGAGGCAAAAGGCAAGCGCCTCGCTGCAGCGGGTCCCCACCGCGAAACTGGCCGCTGTCACCGCCAACCTGTCTGTCGCCGAGGGCAAATTGGCTCCCAGGCCCTTGCTGGCCAAGCCGGGCCCTATGACCAAGCTGGCCCTCACTCAAGTCAAGTATCTGTGAAGCTCCCACGCGGCAAGGAAGGCATGAAGAAATACGACGAGGGAAGAAGGCTGAACCCGAATAGAGAAGACCTCTGTGACTGCCTGGAACTAGACTGCCTGGGCTGCTTCCCCCCGTGCCCTGAGTGCCAGTCCACCAAGTGTTGGATCGTCTGCCGCCACTACCGGAATTACGAGGACATTGCCAAGGAGGGTGGAGATGTGGTCTGAACCTTCCCATTTCCTCATGCTAAGTAAGGGCCCATGCATCACGTGGCTGTGTGTCTCTCAATGTTAGTGTCTCTGTGTCTATGTCTCTTTTTCCTGGCTGAGCTTCCCTGCCTGGAGAAGGAGCTGGATTGGCAATCCTGACTCCTGCCACTCTCCAGCAGTATTGCCATGAGCACCCTGGAAGCTTGCCCACCTTCTTCTCCCAAATGTCTTTACTCTGAGCGCAGATGCAGGTCCAAAACCAAAAGGCCTCCCACCTGTAGGGGACCCCAAGTGTCCATCTTGCTGGAGATTTCCTACTGCAGTCTCTCCTATTGCTGACTTTTTGGAACTTGAGAATTTTCTTCCAGAGTAGGTGGAATATCATTCCTGCCCTTCCCCCTTTCTGCCTCAGGTGTCCCTAGAGTCAGGCCAGAATTCTTCTCCAGGTTCCTAAAATCCTCTTTCCTGTTTCAGTTAGTGCCGTTTGTCATGTATTTGTTTTCATGCCTAGATGGTCATGTGGCTGTCTGTCATATCTTGTGTCTGTGTTGTTTTCTTTATGGTTCTGTGGTTCTAGAGTTGGACGTTCTGATCTAACCGCTTTTTTGGTCTCCTCTTGTTGCAGGTAATAAAGGAGGCTGGATTGTCCCAGGACTGTCCTCAGAGTCTCTCTCCTGGAAAAATATCTACATATGTATTTAAAATACTTATGAGATTCCATAACTGAAGAATATATACTGTTCAAGTGACAGCAGATAAAAAAATAAAAAAAAAATTGTGAAGTTAATTTATCGTTGCCTTCATTTCAGAACAAGAGGCAGGCAGGATGCACCTTCTCTGTGCCCGGCACGGTGCCAAACGTTGGGGACCCAAGGGCAAAGTTCAAGCAGTCCCTGCCCTCAAGGAGTTTCCTTGTAGCCCCTGTTGGCTAAGATGGAGAAGGGCGCTCCAGCGGTGTTCCTCTGGAGAGGCCTCTCCTCTGGCCCAGCATGCCCAACTACACCTCTCTGGTTGTTCCCCAGAACCAATGTTAGAGACATTTAGGCTCTCACTTCCTCCTGCAGGGCAACATACACACACACACACACACACACACACACACACACACACACACACCCAGAACGCGGGGGAGGGGAGCAGTGAGGGAGAGGAAGGGGAACAGCAAAGATCCAAAGGGACACAGAAGAGGGACAAAGAAGGGATGGGGATTGGTGAGCTGGCCAGGTTCCACACAGGAGCAAAACAGGGTAGGGGACAATGATCCTGGAGAAGGGAAGACTTGGGCAAGCAGTGGGACCTGCTTAACCTCTTCAAGGCGAGGGTGGGCAACCCTCCTTGGAGGGTGGCATGTGGGAGAGGAGTGACCCTTCTTCCATTTGACCCCAGAGGGTCAGAAGCAGGCAGGATGGCTGGAGATAACGGGGAAATTTGGCCTTGATGGGAGTGGAAAGGGCTGTCCGGGGTACTGGGGAGTCCTGCACACTGCAGGTTTTCAAGCAGGGTGGGACGCATGATTCATGCTTGTAGCCAATTTACCTTGTTGGCACAGATCCTACTTATATTCTTTCCTCAATTACTAATCGCTTAAATCTCTCCATAGGTGCAATCTGGCTTTATTAGTCAAATAGAGCAAACAACAGGGACAGCAGCCGTGTCTCAGAAAGGAGCAGTCCCCAGCTTCCTAGAAGTTGCAGTAAGTAACTTTACTACTGGTGGTCATGGCAAGGTGGCCTCTTCCCAGACAGAGGCCTTGTGTCTCCCTCCGAAGTGGGGGCCCAGTACATCTCCCTAAATCCACACTGTTCACAGGCAAACACTGGCTGCTCAGGGCTCAAGTGTGGGGAAAGTAGGAGTGTGTCTCAGACTGGCTCTGGGAGCAGGCTACTGGCTGGGCCCTCCAGGGCCTTTTCCTCATGCTGTCCACGTATGCTCTCATTTGTTACTACATACATCACTGGAGTGGTCATTTCTCACCTAAGCTACTGATAAAGTATTGTGTTTATTGTAGTTTTTCTTTCTTTGATGGTCTGTCCTGTCAGAGGATCTGCATAAACTTAGCAATTGAACACATACGTGCAGTCTTCTAGATCCTAACGTACAAGTGATTATTTTGTATTGAAAAACAGCTTCCTCAAACCACTCCACCACACGCACAGGCTTCATTAATGAGGCAGTGAAAGCTCTCCCCACACAGGGGCTAGATGGCCATTTGTCAGGCATTTTCAGCTCTCCAATTCCGTGATTTTTTGGGAAGAGAGGGAGCAGCATCCATGCCAATAAAGACCTTCCCCTAGGCTGCAGAACTACAAGAGCAAAGGGGGCTCCTCCGATCTGTCTGATCTCTTCTGGTACCCAGCCATCCCAGTCCATTGCTGTGACTTGGAGGCCTTCACCAGAACCAGACAAGCCACTGATAATTAATTGAGTGCAATCAGTCTTTATTATGGGCATATTTTCCCTACACCAATGAGCGCACACACACACATTTGTCTTAACCCCCAAGGGACTGTGTCATTTCTCTTCCTCACCTTGCCCTCCAGTAGTTCAGTGACCTGCACGTCCCAGACTGGTAGGTGACCACATGCTGGCTGAATTGACCTCCCTCAGCTGATCCCTCCTTTGCTCTAAAGCCCCTCAGCCTTTCTGTTCTCCATCTGTTGTATACTGGTTTGCACTCGTTCAACCAAGCCATAAAAGGGTTGTTGAGTCCCAAGCCGTGTGTGACATGTGTCCTCCACTATAGACTGTAGGCATTTTGAGAACCAACCAGTCCATGGGGATTTCCCCCACACATCCCTGGCCTGTTACTCTGCAAGGCATAGCCTCAGGGAGGCACCTCGTTCTCTAAGAGGTCATGCGCCTTGCTCCGGGCCACCTTAGTCACTTTGGCCTCTATGGCCTGATGTGTTTGGTAGCTGTGCTTTGCGGTTTTCATTCAGGACTAGGCTATCTCTAAATTCCCTGCTGCAGTGAAGACTCTCAGTGGGAAAGAACTTCTGGCTCTTGGCATTGGGCTTTTGTTTACACTGGTGATGAGACCATGTGCAGATTTGCTTGAACTGTTTGCCCTGCTCAGAGCCCCAGAGTCTTCCATCTCACACCAGAGAAGGAGATGCCACCAGCCACCAGCCAGTATCATTTGCTCTTGGCACGGACCTCATCAAGGTAGAGGACTCACTGAAATCATTCTTATGAATCACTTTGACCCACACTGGCAAACTTGCCCATACGAGAATGAAGCAGGAAGTTCACATTCAGGTGGGACACCTTGGGAGGACTGGGGATTCTTCTAACACTGCAATCAGGCTTGCCTCCACGAGGCTGACTTCATAGGGTAAGCCTTGCAGGAGAGCTTTGTGCAGCGACATCTTTGCCTACTCTTATTATTGTATCTAATTTTGGCTTTTAGCTCCAAGTTTCAGAGCTGGCAAGGCAGCCAGGTTAGTTCATATCTATTTCTTCCTCTGGTAACCTAGGTACTCAGGCTCCTTAACCCCCAATGCTCTTCCAACTTTGAGTGAGAACACTGTGTGTTGCGTAAAGCCTTGTCAAGGACTCCGGAGAATGCCTGTGGTCTAGTTCCCTAAAAGTCTGGACACGTACTCTCTATTACCTCTTTCTAGCCTTGTGTTCACCGTAAGAAGGAATGTGTAAAATATACTGTGTTCGTTCTTACTGAGGAGCCTTGGTCAGACGGAGTGCTTCAGCCTGGACACATTCCCTTATGCATAGCAGGTTATACCATTACAGAGTAACCTGTAAGTACTGGAGTATATCTCAGGATAACTAGAGAACCAGAGAACATAAAAAAATGGGAGGAACCTTAGAGATTATAGTTCAACAAAGAACATAGAATGTCAGGGTTGGAAAAGTCCTTAGGATAGTAATAACTGTTAAGAGATTTTGGAACAGAGGATGTTAGAGCTGGGAAGTACCTTAAAACATACCATGTCAGAACTGGAAAGGACTTAGAACAGACCATTAGTTTTAATCATAGAATGTTAGAAATAGAAGGGACTCTAGAATGTAAGAAGTTAAAACTTGGAGGGGTCTCAGAACGGAGAATGTCAGATATGGGAAGGACCTTAAAGCAAAAGGGTATTAGCATTTTGGGGGGAACTTTAGGACGGAGTATATTAGAAATGGATCTTAGAACACAGAACATTTGAGATCATTTCCCAGCCAAATCAGCCAGATGCCAGATGCCAGTTCTTTTGATGATGTTGTCCCCTTCAAGTGGATTGAAGGGCACAGGTATTTGGATCTCTTGTTGCCTGTCCTCCTAATTGTTGGTGTGCATTGTCAATTTAGTTGGAGTCTAGCCAGCAGTGCGGTAGTGGGCACCTTTCCTACTTGAAAGTGGAAATGCTGGTAACGGCTTGGAAATCTGACTGCTTTTTCTTACTTAAAAGAGGAATATTTCAAAGTTCTTAAGCACTCAATTTTCAGATGTCCCTTATGGCCATGGAAAGTTCTTCTAGATAAGTCAAGTTCTTCTTGCAGCCAAGAGAGGAAGAACAGCTCATCACCGCCCCATGTATGCATTGCCACATTTAAATAATGGGGTCCCAGGTAAAACTGCCAAACTTTCCCCTCTTGTTCTCCAAATCCAGTTCTCCCAGAAACACTTTGCCATAGTGCTAGAGTCTTCTCTGAAAAGAGCACAGGACTAGAATTTTGGAGAACTGGATTCTGCCTATTGGGCCATTAACTTCCTGGGTGAGTCATTTCCCCTTTGCAGGCTGAGATTTCCTTCTCTCTTAGATGAGTGGGATGGCATAGATCTAGCCCTAACGTTCTACTTTGATTAAAAGCTAGCATTTATATAGTACTTTAAGGTTTGCAAAACACTTTACAAATACCTCATTTTATCCTCACAACAACCATGGAAGGTAGGTGCTATTACTATTCCCATTTTAAAGATGAGGAAACTGAGGCAAATGGGTTAAATGACTTGCCCAGGGTCTCACAGTAAGTGACTAGAGGCTAGATTTGAACTCAGGTCTTCTTGACTCCAGGCCAAGTGCTTGATCCACTTCATCAACTTGCCTCATTCTGATTCTCTTCTAGTTGTAACGTTCTATGCTCTATTTTCCTAAAAAATTTTTTCTTGATGTTTTTTTGTTTTTATGTCACCCTCATTTTCAAATATATCCCCTTTTACCTATTCACAAAGTCTTCCTTTATAGCAAAGCTATCAAAAGAAACTTTAAAAAAGCAAAACTAAGCCATATATAAAATGAGTTACAGTATACGTAATGTTCCACACACAAAGTCTCCCATCCCTGCAGTGAAAGAAGGTGATTTTCTCATCTCATCTCTTGCAGCTAATCTTGGCTATTATGTACATGAGAGTCAGTTTCAATTTTGTTTTGTTTTTCCCCATGTACATTGTTGTAGTTATTGTGCATATTGTTTTTCTGCTTCTGCTTACTTCACTTTGCATCAGGTCTTAAGTCTTTCCATTCTTCTCAGTAGTCTTTATAGTCCTTGTTTCTTAGGTGTATTAGTTCTTTATCTACAGTCTATTTTTCAAAGTCCTGTTTAGCTCTCACATCCTATATTCTAAGTTTCTTCCCAGTTGTAATATCCTATGTACTGTTTTCCAAGGTTCCTCTCCTTTTGATATTCTATGTTCTAAGGGTCTTTCTAGTTATAAAAGTCTTATTTCTAGGGTCCTAGTTATATAAAGTTCACACCCTAGACCCGCCCCTTGCTACCTTGGGCAGGCCATTCTCCTGTTTGGGACTCAGTTGCCTCCTCTCTAAAAATATGGGGATAGGACTACATCTCTACAGTTATTTCTAGCTGTAACATTCTATGAGTCTATGAACAATGGGGTAGGAATAACAAAAAGGCCGATTTGGCCTTTGGCTTGATATAAGAAAAACCTTGCTGACAATTAGGGCCATCCTAAAGTAGAACAGGTACTACCTTTAGGAGGGCACTGAGTCTGTTCTTAAGATCAGAGGTCTCAGGACTAGTGAGTTCGTGGCAGACCTAGGATTATGAATCCACTGCAGAAAGGCTGCAGGATCCTTTGTCAAATTCATTCCAGAGGGCTTTCATGCTTTGGATAGCACTTGACCAGGTCCAAGGGTTGTCTGGCTATTAGTTACACTGGTGCTCTTATTGGGGTCCAGGAGCATTACCCTCCCTTCCCCACCCTCTTCCCTCTCTCCAGACACACGAACCAACCACATATCACAGAGACTTGGCAGAGGCCCACACAAAGCCACTCTTTATTGGTCTTTTTATTACCACATGCATAAAGTGTCAGCAGTTTGGGAGATTATGGTGGATATATGTTGCTCACAAATGTAGTTCACACACAGGTCTTGAAAAGCTGCACTCTTCCCTCTCACTGAGGGGAGCTCGCTTAGCAACCATTCAACTGGTACCTTCTGGGGTCCACATCAAGGCAAGCAGAACCCACAACACTGGGTAAGACACACTTGCTCACACTTAGCAAATCGCATACAATGGGTAGATACAGGCAGCAACATCTATTGACTAAATGCAAAGGGCTTTGATCCCACCTGATGCGGGATGGCTTTTTAAACATTAGCTTGAGAATAATGCGGATCAATCATCAAATAGCTTGAAGCATGTGCAAATTCACAAGTTTGAAGCCCACGGGGTTCTCTCTGGACAGGCAGCCACCCTGACTGAAACCGAGGCCAGCCTGGGCTCACCACTCTCAGAAAGTGGAACCTTCTAGGTGGAAGGCACCAATGTGCTGGTGCCCAGGTCTGGCTGGTAGGGACAAGGGGTGCGTGTCCTCTCAGTCTCGATGCATAGAGAGAGCAGGGGGAATTAGGGAGAAGTGAGGGATTCCAGAGAACTGCAGGGGAACAGTACCACCACTCTTTCCTACCTGTAGGCCAAGCCAGCTTGGAAAGTCTCCACGGAAGGAAAGGGCATTTTTTTGGGGAAAGGAAAGACTGGTTTTGATTGACAGTAGTGGAGGGCCTGGTGGAGTGGGAATGGGGGGTTGTTGAAGGATCTCTTCCCACCAACTGCTGCTAAGGTTCCTTCCCTCTCCAAAGCTCTGACAGCTTTTTGAGCCACTCTCCCACAGGTCAAAAGGGGATCTTTACCACTTGCTAGCTCCAAGGCCATGGCCATGGCCCAAGCCATCCAGATATGAGTGAGTGAGTGAGTGAATGTGTGTGTGTGTGTGTGTGTGTGTGTGTGTGTGTGTGTGAAGATCAGACGGGTTCAGTGGAGCCCAGAAAGAACATCTGAACAAGGGGCCACAACCCTATATTCCTGCCACTGGCTTTGTCGCCAACTTGGATTACTGTGGCAGTTTCCACTCTGGACCCAAGTCCTCCTCTGTAAAAACAGAACTTGGAGGGCTTCCCAGTGTGTACCCAACAAGGATCAGATTAGCAGGAGGCTGTGAAAGTGCCAGGCAAATGGGAATGTAGATCCCTCACTCCCACAGTGAGCTTGGACTCTGCTCCGTTTTCTTAACTGTAACATGAAAGTGTAAAAGGACTAGGTTACTTCTAAAGTCCTTTAGACAGCTCTGAGGCCAATGCTCAACTCTACCCTCTCCCTCTTCCCATTCCATACCAAGCTACTGGCTTCTTTCATTGGAACAACCCTGACACTTTCATGCTCTCACATTCCGTCACTCCTAGTCATACATCTCCTTTCTCCCACTCAGCTTTATAGCACCTTGTAAGGGACAAGCTTTGTGCTGGGTGTTTCGGGTGCCCTGCCTTCAAGGAGCTCACATTCTAGTTGGAAGGGGTAAGACAAAATACAGATAACTAACAGAAGTTAGAATATACTGTGTACATAGATGAGAACCAACTGCTATGAGATCACTTCTAGCTGGTTGGTTGTGAGGGTGAAGGGGACAGCTTCTTGGACAACATGGCTTGAAGGATCAGTAAGATTCTAGCATGGCCCAGAGGTGGTCCAGTGAAGAAACAGCTGGATTTTTTTTCTGCCTTTTAGACACTAGATCCCAAGTAATTTGAATGGGTCAGGTGGCTTTGCAAAGGATCATGGGATTTAGAGACATCATCTAGTCCCACACCCTCATTTTACAGATGAAGAAAATGTGTCTCAGGGAGGTGAAGGGACTTGGCCAAAGTCCACAGTCCAATTCCCTAGGCCAGGGGGAGAGATGGACACCATGGAATCAGGATCCATCCCAAGGGAGGGGGCCACCTAAGCAGATGCACAGGCAAATCCACCAGTTGCACAAGGCCCAGTCTGGCCAGAGATGCTGCTCTCATGTTACTGCTTGGGAAATTCGGGGGGCTGGTCCTTGAGGTCCAGCTCTGGTGTCCAGGAAGCCTTCTCAGAGCCACTGCTCCAGCCTGAAGCTGGTCATGCCCACCCTCCTTGTACTTTCTACTCCTTTCATGTACACCAGGAATGGGAGAGGGGCAGTGGGGAGACAGAGCAGCTGCTCATTTATTTAGGGATCCCACAAGGCTGCTCTTCTTGAAATTGGGTGGGGCTTATTTGAATGATACAAGTGTAATTGTCTACTTGTCCAAAAACAATTTAGCAGCTGACAAGATGCTCAGTGCCCTGAGAGGTGTACCAGTCTGGGCAGGGAAAGGCCACTTCCTTCCTTTCTGGGATGGACAGGCTGGCTCTAACCTGAATTCCATCTCTTCCACATGCATCAGAGCCAATAGAAGCCCAACTCACACAACAGGAAGCATGATAGTGGCCAATAGTAAAGTTTCGATCTTTTGAGGTACAACTCTAGCCCCCCATCGGCAAGCCTGAGGAAACCCCGTGAAGATAAAGAAGCACAAATATGAGGCCAAGCTCATGCAAAATAGCAAAAGGGACTGGGGGTGGGAGGAAGAGGCAGCTCTGAAGATGGCAGGATTTAGAGCTAGAAGGGTCATTAGAGAATGAGCCCCCTTCATTCATGGAACAGAAGAGCTGCAAGCCCAATGAGGGGAAGTGACTCGCCCAAGGTCACAGAGCTTGCAACTAGCAAACAGGGGATTGGGAAGCCAAGCTTTCCCATGGTTTGCTTTCCACGGTGCTGCCTATATCCACCTATGCCTAAAGCTTTTCTCTGTGGGCCAAGACACTGCCACACTTCCATTTCACCCTGTCTTGGACTGTGTAGGCAGGCCCAGCTCCTGGGACCGTGGGAGGCTGGCATACAAGGAAATAATCTGTTAGCATCTGGCTAAAGAGCTGGCTTGGTCTCAGAGGATGGATGACCCCTAGCTTCTGCTAGACTGCTAAATATGGGAGGGAGGCTGGGATCCACTCAAAGGGAAGGCTGGGCCCAAGCTCTAGTACTCCGAGGTCCGGAGGACAGCTTGACACAGGGGGAGCAGAGGAAGTGTCCTGACTGCGCAGACAGATACCTCTGAAGTGCCATGATTCTGTGAGAATCTGGATTCCCCATTGAGACCCTTCATCTTCCCCCTGGTGCTCACACCCCTGCTTTAGGCCCAGACCCTCAGTCCCATTTCTGGGGGCCATGTTCTCAGAGTTCTGACATTCTGGGTTCAAAGGCCCTTCCTGGCTTTGACATTATTTGTTCTAAGGTTCCTTCCCCCTCAGAAATTCCATGTTCTAAGGTCCTTCTCAGCTTTGACACTCCATGTCCTGTGGTACCTTTGACATTCTGTGTTCTAAGGTCACTTCCAGTGTTGACATTCTATATCCTAAGCTCCACTGCACCCTTGAGTTCTATGTTCTAAGGTTCCTCCCAGCTCTGGCAGTCTTATATTCTACGTTCTAAGGTCCCTGACAGACAGCTCCATCATTTCTGTTCTAAGATCTCTTCTAGCTCTGACATTCCATGATTATGATGGGCCCAGAGGCAGACAAGAAAATAGGGAATAGCCATGATGGGGAGGAGAGAAAAAGAATAGGAACATTGGAAACCATCATTGCCTTTGATTTGGGTATACTTTGGAGTCTGTTGGGTGCCCATTTCAGTCAAACAATCCATGGGGGAGGGAGGAGGAACTGGAAACCTAGCTAATTCTCTCTATCCACCCTCTGTGCAACAAACTCTTCATTCCTAAAAGCAATAAGGAAGTAGCTTCCAAAAATAGATTGTTTGGGGTGTCTGGGAAAAGAAAAACATGGGGACTGTGGTCCCATGGAGCAGGGTGGGGGGGCAGGCTGGGATCCTGGCTCTTTTAGCTGCCCAGAGCCAAAATCCATTTCCTCTGGCCGAGGTGTTCATTTGAAGTTCCCAAGTGATCCTGGGCCAAGGGCCCCCAGGCTGTGAGAGGGTCAACTAACTGTAGCTCCTCTACTGCCTTTCTGAGCCATCAGGCGTTGGGGGCCTCAGAGGCTGGGCAGCTATCTCCACTGTAGCTCGTTTATTCCAATAGTTTGGGCTCCCATGTCCTTGGGGGCTGGCCAGGTCACTGTTGTAGCATGGATTGGAGGCCTGGGGTCATTCCAGCTCCAAAGTACATCTCAGTCTCTGTTGTCCTTGAGCACCCAGGAGCCCAAACACCCCAGCTTGGGGAATGGCTACATGGCCTGTTTAAGCCCAAGCAGTAGCGGGGACCAGTCACCAGCCAGACTTGTCTGCACAAAGTAGAGCAGGTCTGGGGGACTCTGGGACATATTCTGAGAGAACTGTGTCTGGAGGCTTAGGAGCCACAACAAATTCTTGGGGGATGATGGGAGGAGATAAAGATGGGAGGAGGTTTGAGGAGGGGGAGAAGGGCACTTTCCTAGATTCTCAGAGTTAGCAGGGCCTAGTAGGGATATCTGTGGCCTAAAGGGTCCTGCCAGTCAGAACATCAAATGATAAGTGAGGAAACTGAGGTTTCTCTGCTTGTTAAGGTCCCAAGTTCTAAGCCAGACTGGAGGCAATGAGGGGAGATTGTAGGAGCAGAGATTTCCTGCTGGAGGGGCCTTTGAGGCCATCAAGTCTGATTCCCTAGTTTCACAGTGTAGGTAACTGAAGCTCCAGAGGGTCCTGCAGCTAGAAAGTGTCAGAAGGAATCTGAACCCAGGTCTTCTGGATGTTGCCATTCCCCTGATCCCAATCCCCCTACTCCACAGAAGGAAAAGTTTCCTAACAATTAGAGTTGTCCCAAAGTGGAACTTGCCTTATAGAGTTTCCTGTCACCGGAGGGCAGAGATTGGCAAGCCCTGTGGGGATGTTGGCAAGGGGATTGTAGCTTAGGTGGTGGGTGGGGCTGGTGCTCCCTTCCACTCTGAAGACTCAATGACTTTTATGAGCAGAAATGAGAGCACTCCCCAAACATAGCCTGGTGTTGTTCAAATGATCTTGGCCTAGTAGTTCTGGAATAGCCCAATCCCCTCTTGGAGGCACAGAGGGCTGGGGAAGAGGAAATATCTCATGCTTATACCTGGGCATAAGACCACTCAGCTGCCATGATATGACTAGGCCCATGTGCTGCCCAAAGGTGGGGAGTGCTGGAGAATTTCCTGCACAGTAAGGAGCTGGCTGGCTCCCTTTCTCAGGCAGACATGTGCAGAAGACAGAGTACTGTTTGGAGCAAGGAGACCTATCTTCATCCTGGCTCAGCTATTTATTACATGTGGCACTTTGGGCAAGTTACCTCCTCTCTCTGAGGTCGGACTAAGTGATCTCTAAGGCCTTTTCAGTCCCACATGCCATGAGCCTATGCCTACAGGGTCACTGAGATTGTCTCAGCCCCATCCTAGTCCTGGATGGCCAGAGGGAGAAGCTGAGAAACTGCTGGGTTCCCCCAAGCTCTTTCCAGGTATCTCTGGGGAAGCACGTATGAGTGTGTGAGGAGGGGACAAAAGACAGCTAGATATAGCATTGCTCCCACCTTGCCCAAATCCATTTCTCATCTAGCCCATGACACATTTTCCTCCAACCCAGACCTAAGCAGAAAGCCTTTCAGCCTCACTTCTAGTAGCGAGGAAGGTACATCTTCCTAAGGCCAGTCTGCCCATTCTACTTCCAGATGGCCCAAGCTGCTAGCCAATTTCCTTCTGTCTCTTTGTCACTTCTCCCCACTGCTCCTCATTTGGGCCTTCAAATACTCGAGGACAGTACTCAGATCCTCCAAGCCTTCTCTTTTCCAGGCTCACCAGCAGTTCTGCCCTCCTGGTGCCCTCCTCAGGACAGCTCCAGCTGGCCAATGAATGACCAATGTCCTTCCAAAAATGATCCCAGAAAACAATCTGACTGGCCAGACTGACCTCGGTCCTCTTCCTGTGCCTTTCCATAGACTGCTCCCTCCTTACTGGAACACCCTTGCTCCTCACCTCCATCTCCTTCAAACCCTTAGATTCCTTCTAAGCTCAGCTCAGGTGCTACCTCCTACAGGAAGTCTTTCCTGCCGCCCCCCCCCCATTTGCTAGTGCTCTGTCTTTGCTCTCCAATTACTTTGTATTAACTTATCTGGGTATGTTATATCCCTCCCCTAATGGAATTGGAACTCTTTGTGAGCAGGGACTGTCTCACTTTTCTACCTGCCTCCTCAGGGCTTAGTGCAGCGTGGGGTATATAGCTGGAGCTTAATAGATGCTTGCAGACTGGAACCAAAGTGGCCAGGCCAGAGAAGGGCGGGGCTCTCAGCTGCCCTCCATCCTGGGGACCCTGTTCTCTGGCTGTACTGGGCCACAGACACTGGGTAGAAGCCAGAGCCACTGAAGGCCACCAGCTTTCCTGAGGCCTCACTTGACTGAGCATTGACGGCTTGGCTGGCAAATTAGATGGCGGCACTATTGGCACTGTTGGTTATTTTCTGGGTGGGTCTTTAGTGTTACTACATAGAGGGGCAAGGATTGTCAAAGCCAGCCCTGTAGCCACTCCCCGAGCCTGGGATGGCCAGACTATTTCTTGCCTGCCACTCATAACCAAGCTTCAGAGACACCAACTTTCCCTTCAGCTCTCACTGAGAAGAAAGGGTAGAAGGGACTCTAGTAAAGGTCAGTTTGGTCCAGTGGAATTAGGGGACCCAACTTCATTTTGATTCTGCCACTTAGAAGTTGTGTGAACTCTGGCAAGCCATTTGACTTTCCTGTGCCTCAGTTTCCTCACCTGTAAAAAGGGGAAACTTCTGTTACCTACTTCACTGAGTTACTATGGAGGGCTCAAATGAAACTATGAATATGTGACTGTAATGCCCTAGAGAAATGTGAGCTGCTTTTATCACTAACGATGATCATAATATCCAACAAGTTTCTATTTTCTCTCTCATCTGACCCCTACAATAACCTTGGTGTGAGAAGCAGGCCCCATAGCTGCTATTATTCCCCCTTTCTGCTGTGGAACCAAGGCTCACCAAGGTAAAATGATGCCTTAAAGCCCTAAATAAGGACCCTTGATTTATGGTGGGGCTCTCCTGAGCAAATGGTCCTTTTCCAGAGGAGGAAGTCTCAGGCATTTTTGTCTTCTGAGAGCCTGGGCCTCGGAGAAGCCCAGGCAACAGGTACCCTTGGCCATGTAAGCTTCCATGGTGACTGTTCTCCCAATTAAACTTTGCATTCCTACCTCTGGCCTTTGTTGCCCCTGGATCATGCTGGGGGATGGGGGGGTGCCAGCTTGGGATTAAACCTTTGCTATGGACAAGACAGCATGGTTTCATGGCTAGATAACAGACCTTGCAATCAGGTCCTGTCTCTGTCACTTACAGGCTGTATGTGAAAATTAGGTCCACTCTCAGTGCTTCGGGAAACTCTCTCAAACTGAAAATTACAGATGAGGTGCCACTCTGTATCAGGGCACAGAAGTTACACACTGGGAGTTCCCTACACAGATGAAATCACAGATCTAATTATTCAGTTCTCCCTCTCCCCAAGACCCCCAAAGGATGACCCACTAAGTAAAGAATCCATCCACAGAAGCCTAGGCCTTGACTTAGAAGTGATCTTATGACCAGATCATCTGGTCCAAACCCCATATTTTACAGGTGATAAAACAGAGGCCCAAAGAAGGGAAGGAATTTTGACTAGGCTGTCCAACTAGGAAGTGTCAGAACAAGGATTTGAACAGAGGTCCTGTCACTTCCAAGTCCAATGTTCTTCCCATCCCAGCAGGCTGACTACTTGTGCACATACAGAAGCAAAAACAAGAATGCCTGCATCCTGCACTCCGATGTCCGTCCCCGTCCCTGCCTGCCTCCTTGAGCATGATCAAGGCACACACTCTCTGATGGCTGTTTGGTGCCTGCCTGGGGACATCTCTTCATTCCCAGGGCTGTGCAGAAAGGGCTCTGGTGGCCTCCAAGGGCTTTCCCTCTGCTCACCCGGGCTCAGAAAACAAGGACCATGTCACACACATGCTGCCTCTGCATGGCAACCAATCTGGCTACTCTCTGGAAAAGTGCCCTGCGGTCCCAGGCAGAAGCTGTTTCCATAAACAGCTGGGCCCAATAAACCTCAGTGGACAAGAAGTTTTTCCACAGAACTGTGGAGAGAACTGGAGAAGGGGTGCCAGGGTGAGAAAATGCCTCCTCCCATTAGCTCAAAAATGCCAAGCTGGGCTGCCCCTTTCTCTGAAATACCATGAACTGAAGGGAATCTTAAGCAGACATCTAATTCATTTCCCTGCCTATACATAGGACCATATCTAAATCAGCCCGAAGAGATGAAAATCTATTTTTTCAAAAGCTCTCCTCCCCCAGCCCCCACTGCTGCCTACCCTCATACTGGAGTATGCAGGCCAGCCACCCTACCAGCTGCCCATTGCTCCTGCCCAGAGCAGAAGCCTGGGCAAGGGTAGGGGTGGGGGTGGGGAGCAGTGGGGCAGGAAGGGAACCTTTGTTGGGACAGTGTCATATGGGAGCTCAGGGTGGGGGCAGGGCAGGCTAGGGGGAGGGAAGAGGGAAGAGGGAGGGTGCTGCACTAGAACACTCAGTAGCCCGGCCCGGCCTGGCCAGGCCTGGCATCCCCTTAGTCTGACCACTCATTGTCATCCAGCTCAGAGTCATCATCTGACTCACTGTACTCTACTGCGATGCGCCGGGAGAGAATGGTGGCCACGTCATTGCCCACAGGCTCCTTCTTGGCCTCCTGCTCCCACTGCTCCTGCACCTTCCGAAGCTGGATGCCTGCAGGGAAACAGCAAAGACAGGTGCTCAGTACCTTCTGCAAGTCACATCTAGCCCATCCCCACCTTTCCTGAATCCAGTCATTCCCAGTAGATGACGGCCACTCGATTCTCTAGAGACTCCAGGAAGGAGTAAAGTGCTCGGGGCCTGGGTCTGCCCACTAGCTTTTGAAGGTGCACCCACAAAGGAACTTCCAAGCTCAGAATAGCATGGCTGGACTGGACCTTAAAAGCCACCTGGTCCAACCCCCCTCATCTAAAAGATTAGGAAAGATAAGGCTGAGAAAAGTTCAGTGACTTGCTTGAGGTCACTGGCTTAGTGGCAGATCATTTAGGGCTCAACACCACCACCACCCCCCTACATGACCATTCTTCCTGTACATCCACTAGGGTTCTCCTGTGATGCCTCGGCATGGTGTTGAGGTGACCATGGATTCTGGAAGGCCGTGTCTGGGCAGAGCCTACCAAGCTCCAATCTGGGTTAGAGTACAACCCTGGCCAGCACTCAGATAGCAAACACAAAGGCTCCAGGAAATACGGATGGATTGTCATCCGCATCAATGGAAGTGGCCTGCCACACTGATGAGATGACAAGTCTATTAGTATCTTCCATTGACATCACCTTAAGGTTCATGAAGCAGGCGACACAGCGACAACAATTTGTAGTTATACGGCACCTTAGATAAGGCTGGCAGAGCACTTTACGTATATTATCTAATGTCATCCTGGGAGGTAAGTGCCACGGTGCTCATATCCTCTGTTATCCCCACCTTACAGATGAGAGCACTCAGGAAGACAGAGGTTAAGTCACTTGCCCAGAGTCACACAGCTAGTAAGCATCAGAGGCCACATTCAAACTCAGGTCTTCCTGACTCCAGGCCTAGCACTCTAAGCACTGCACCACCTTTGTGACATAGAAGCAAAAGGTACCCCATTTTACAGATGAGGAAACTGAGTCTCAGAGAAGTTAAGTGGTTATATAACTAGTAAGTATCAGAGACAGGCTTGAACCCAGGTCTCTCATGACTACTTTTTTCCACTGTATCACTGACCTCAAAGTGCTTGTAAGCCAATAGCTATGTAAGCCTTCAAATGCTATTTTCATTACCCACAGTCCTCTAGAGTCTTCTCTGATGGCTCCTCCCCATGGCACGGAGGCCACCCTGGATCCTTGAAAATTGTTTTCAGGTTATAAACAGTTAGAGTGAGAGCACCATGAGAGCCTGGCAGGGTTGGAGGCGCATCATCAAGTCGGCCACAGGGGGATGAATTTTTTGCCCATATCACCTCTTGAAGACCATTAACTAAAGTGTCTACAAAAGCAGTGCCCATGTGGATGAAAATGTGGTCAATGGAGATGCCACAAAATGGTCATGTTGTCAAACTTTTCACTAGCTGCTAAGGTCCCTGGAAAATCTTCCTTTCTATACCACACTCAGTTGCTAGAATCCTTGGTGGCTATGGTGTTTCATTGCTGAATTTCCCAGCCTCCTTCCCTCCATCATACTCACCCCTCCGAATGGCAGCAAGAAGATCACTTCTGGCATCACTCATTGGTATCAACGGGATCTGAGGTTTCCGTGGTTCAGATAATACAGCACCCGGGGAGGCTGAGTGGGCCGGGGAGGCCGTGGCCATTGGGGGGCCAGGAGGGGGTGGAGGAGGAGCTGCAGGAGGTCCCATGGGGCCAGTCTGCGGGGGAGAGACAGAGTATGGACAGGGTGGGGCTGGGGGTGGGGAGGGTGTATAGGCAGGGTGGGCCAAGGTGGCAGTGGCAGCGGGTGCAAGTGCAGGCGGGGCAGAGATGGGGCTGTCGAAAGCTGTCTGGGCTGAAGGGATCACTGGAGGTGGGGGTGGTGGAGCAGGCGGTACAAAGAAATCGGCCATGGGCACTGGCTGGGACCTGGAGGGAGAAAAAGAGAGAGAAGATTAGGAGATCAGAACTAGGTTTGAATCTGAGTACTTCATGGCTCCTTTCTCGTAGTTCGATGAGAAGGTCTCTGAGGTGACATTCAGTTGGCCGTTCTAAGGTTCCTACCGACATGCTGGCCTGCCTCTCTCCCTTTGAACTGGGCCTGGAAGACATGGGTCGGTAAGTTTCCCTGAAGCTAGAGACCAGCATGATGCCCACAGTCCCAAATAACCTGAGTACTCTTTGAGTACTGACAAAGGACCGGAGCCTTTGATCTTTCTTGGGGATCATGGCAACAGAGGAGGCCCCAGAGAAGGTTTTCCAGCTCTCCTCTGCTACATAACTGAGCATTAACCTTGAAGGCATAACTGGAATGGGGTTGAACTGAAAGGAATTTTGGTTTGGGCAAAGTAAACACGGCAACACCTGCCACTTCTATAGCATCTGAAGATTTACAAAGTTCTCTCCTCACAACAACCCTATAAGGCAGGCATGGGCTGCAAAGATTGCAGGTGAGTAAACTGAGGCTTGTCGAGTGTCATAAAGTGAATATCAGAGAAAAGATGAAAAGAACTAAATGCTGACATGCACGGCAACGTAGTGACTTGTACAAGATGTCTTAGGAGTCAGCAGTGAGTCCAGGCAGAACACAGGGATGAGAATCACAAGAACTCTTTTCCATCTTGCTCTGATTCTCAATGGCTGCATGACCCTGGACAAGTACCCTACCTTTCAGGGCCTCAGAGGTTCATAGACTTAAGCCTGAAGGGACCTTAGAGATAATCTAGTCCCCAGTTTCCTCATATGTCAAACGGGTGTAACAATAATTGTCCTGCCTACTTCAAAGGCTATCAGGATGGGGGTGGGCTGAAAGAGGGAGAGGGAAATGGGCGCTGCTTGGATGGAAGCTGCTCTTCCCACCTCTTGCAGTGTGAGGGTGCAGAGGAAAAAAGTGGGGTATTTAAGAGCACCAAGAAGTAGGTAAGGTAAGGTATGTGGCTGGAAGCCAGCTTAGGTCAGAGGAGAGGCAGTGATGACAGTGAAGAATTCTGTTTCAGCAGCTGCAGGAGGAGACAGTGAGGCTGGAAGGCTCTCTGGCCCAGCCCTGGCTATCCTTCCTCTGCATGCTGCTGGGCATGTGTGGGCTCAGGTCAGGGCCCAGTGCAGGATGAGCAATGGTGACACCCACGAAATGAGATTCTGAATCACGGAGGAGCCTGGCTCACCTCTAGGCTCTGTCTCTTCAGGAGGGGGAGCTACCTGCCATAGGGTTAGCATGATGAGTCCTTAGGTCACTGATACCTCTGGTGCCAGGTCCCTGTACCCAAAGCCAAGAAAGGAGGGGTAGGAGGTATAGAGGATGACAGCCTACCCGTAGTCCTTGATCAGTTGAGGCCTGGGTCCATTCAATATTGGATCTGGAGGCTGCGGCACATGAGGCTGTTGGATTCGGCCAATGCTGTTCTGTCGACTGCCTGGGGCTGTGGGCCGGTAGGTCAGCTCGGGGAGCTGGCTGGGAGCCAGGATGATCTCCTTGTGTTCCACGGGCAGATGAGGAGTGGGTGCCAACACCTGCTGGGCTGGATGGTTGGGGCTGGCTGGGTAGGAGTGATCACCGATGTCTGATGCGTAAGACCTAGAGCAAACAAGAATAGCAATGGTTGCGTCTCAGTGTGAACAATGGTAGCCAGAGGCAGATGGGAAAGAGAGTTGAGGATGGGATGGCTAGCAACAGCACGGGCAAGGAAGGTGCCCAAGAGGGAGCGATGGAGACATGCCATAGGACGGCTAGCTGAACGGGACCCTCAAAATCACTTCATTTTACAAAGAAGGAAACCGCCACTAAATGTGCCACACTGTCTCTCAAGGTATTATTATTATTGTCATAGTGTTCTTAGAGATCATCTAGGAAGCTCTAATTTGGCTTTACTGGTATTTATCTTGACCATAAAAAAGATGGGGCTGGAGAACACAGGGGTGTACATCAGGGTGGGAGTACAGACAAAGTGATGGACTCATCAACAACTGCCTTCCACTTTGCCAGTGCCTCCGAAGATCGAGGGCCCCTCCCTGCCATAAATCCCAACCCCCTCAATAGGACTGAGCCATTTCCAACCCCTGGAAGTTTAAAAAGGTGGCTAATATCCTCACATATTGCTGGTGGAATTAAAATGAGTAGGAGCATATTGGGAGGGCATCTGGTTGTTTGCAGTAAGAGTCGCCAAGATAACTATGCCCTAGTCTAATCATCTCATCATTGGGAATCTGCTCTGAATGTGATCATTTTTAGAGGGAAGAGGGGCTGCAACTGGGATTTCATCAGGGTGAGTGAGGAGCAACATCCCCTGGCACGTCACGTAGTCTGAGACAGTTGGCTTGGTGCAGTAGGAGGTTATGTGACTTTCCCACATCCATCCAGCCTGGGGCTCTGAACTCTGGCTCTTCCCCTTCTAGGGCCAGCTTTTTAGCGACTGAACTGAACTGCCTCTTGGGTGTTATTATAAAGGGAAACAGCACCATTTATAATCAATGCAGAGAATAGGAGATAACCTGAAAGTCCAAGTTTTAGGTGAATGAATGGATAGCAATGGAATGGAATATTCCAATGTAAACAATATACTGAAATGTGGAAGGAATCTCATGAAGCAATACATTTGGAATTTTACTAGTATGAACAGATGACTGACCAGAGAACAGCAAAGGACATGGGTGCTGATATGTACGTATTGTACCAGAAGTTTGGTTTTCACCATAAGGAGCTGTATGTTTCATTGGTTTTGAAGTGCATGATGAATTCTTTTTTACAACTTTTTTAAAAAGAGGATGAATGCCTTATGCCTGGGGAAAGGTTGATGAGGTCTTGGGGTCTTTTGCTGGGAGGGGGAGAAGGGATTGCTTTGAGAAATGGGTCAACTTTCTGTGCAGTAGCATCACACAGAGTATATTTTTTGGCAATAGAAAGGGGGAAACCAAGGGATGAGTAGGTAATAATAGGTAACACCTGCCTATTATCTGGGGAGAGAGATCCTTCTGAGGAGGCCATGTGATACGGAGATGGCGAGAATCTGTTATCAGGCCGAAACTCTTTGTCATATGCCATCATGCTCCACTCCATCCGCCGATTCCGTGCCTTCCGCACTTTCTTCACCTCCCTGGTGGAGTCCTCCACCAGTCGCTGTTCCTGGGGATCAACACAAACATGCCTCAATCTCCCCATGTTGGTCAGCAAAAACCCAGCCCAGTCCTGTTGCTTTACAGTAATCTCTACAGGGCTGCTGAGGCCCTCCATATATACATATGTATGAATGGCAGTCACCTAGCCACGATACCATAGCTTTCCTTTCACAGAAAGCAGGCTGTCGAAGTTAATACTAGGTCAGAAAGAAACCTGAAGAAAGAGTGGATTAGACTATCCCACAGCCCCAGGCAGCACAATAGGATGAACTGTTTATGTTATAAGTGCCTTCCAATTGGTGTTCTTGCCTTCAGGCTCCTCTCTGGTGTATCTGAGTAACTATCCCTATGGATCAGATCCTGTTATTCCCCTGCTCAAAGACCTTCACTGGCTCCCTGTTGCCTATATGATTAAGTACAATCTTCTGATTCTGGCATTCAAGGTCCTTGAATGAGGCTCCAACTGTTAGTCTATACTATTGTCATACTATTCCCCTTTACTTCCGCTATGTTCCAGCCAAACAAAACCACTCTCTGATTCCTGGTCTTGTTTGGCCCTCTCCCATCTTTGTGCCTTTGCTCATGCCATCCTCCATCTTGGAATAAAGCCCCCCACTGAAGTCTTTCCCTTCCTTTGGGAACTCACTCAGATGCTGTCCTCCCTCTACAAGGCCTTCTCTGACATCCCATGTGAACGTGATCGGTCCTCCTCAGACTTCTTGGAGCACTTTGCCTGACTCTCCTTTGGATCATGGTGACTTCTGTGCTTGGCCCTTTCCCATTGGAGTGTTGGCTCTTTAGAAAAAGGCCTAAGTGGTGTCTAGCTCTGTATGCCCGGCATCCAGCACGAGCACATGGTTTGCTTCATTGAACCAAACCAGATTGATAATTCTATTCCCTTTTCCTGTCCACCAGTGGTGCCACCATCCTCCCAGCAACTCGGGCTCACAGCCCAAGCGTCACCCTTGCTGCCTCCCTCTCTCTTGCCATTCCCCATATCCCCATAGCCAAGCTGTTGCCAAGGTCTGTTGAGTTTATCTAGTCACCATCTCTTCTATCCACCCCCTTCTCTTCTCTGACACTGACACCACCCTAACTCCAGCCCTCCTCATCTGAACTATCCCAATAGCCTGCTGCTTGGTCTCCCTGCCTCAGCTCTCCCCATTCCACTCCATCCTCAACTCAGACATCAGCATTCTCTTCCTAAAGCAATGTCTGATCACCTCACCCCCTTCCCCTCAATTACTTCCAGTGGCTCCGTATCACTTCTAGGATCAAATATAAAATCCTCCGTTTGGCTTTTTAAAGTCTTACCTTTCCAGTGTTCTTATACTTTCATCCTCCTACCTGACCCCTGACCCCACATACTCTGTGATCCAGTGATGACTCCTGGCTCTTCCTTGCACAGGACATTCCATCTTCTGACATTTTTCTGAACATTTTCTCTGGCTGTCCCCCTGTGCCTGGAACTCTCTTCCTCCTCCCCTCCCTGGCTTCCTTCAAGTCTCAGCTAAAATCCCACCTTCTGCAAGAAACCTTTCCTGACCCTCTTAAGGCACTTAGCCTCCCCTCTGAGACTACCTCCAATTCATCTTGTCTATATCTTCTTTGTCCAGAGTTGTTTGTATGTAGTCTCCCCGTTGAGAGTAGGGATTGTTTTTGCCTTTCTACAAAGAAAGAAAAAAATCTCTAAAAAAGATCTCTAGAGCTTAGCATAGTGCCTGGCATGCAGTCAGTGCCCAATAAATGCTTGTTGACTTGAAAAAAAGCTAGCTAATTTAAAAAGTACTACAACTTTCCTCCATAGTGCATTTCAGTGTCTATGAGTCCTGCCAGGTGGTTCTTCTGATTAAAACAAAAGTTGTCCTTTCAGTAGTGAGGCCTAGATTTGGCCTCAGACCTTCCCAAGTCAGGATCTGAGCTGTGTTAAGCATGTGAGAATGGTAATTAGTACTGGATCAAGAGATATGGGATCATCTGCATAGATACGATCACTGAATCCATGGTTGCTGAGATCAACAAGTAAGAATGTAGAGAGGGAGAAGAAAAGGGGACCAGGACAGAGGCTGGGGGACCCCCACTGTTAGTGGGTGTGACCTGAAGAGCCAGCAAAGACTGAGAAGGAAGGGGCAGTTGGGCAGATTGGAGGAGAACCAGGAGACAGTAGTGTCATGAAAACCTAGAGAGAAGAGAGTATCCACAGGAGAGGGTCATCTTCGCCAAGGGTCAAAGGCTGCAGAGAGGGCATAAAAGCTGTGAGTCTGGGTGATCTGGCAGTCACTGGAAACTCTGGAGAGAGCAGTTTTCAGTTAAGTGAGATTGGAAGCCAGATTGCCCAGGGTTTAGAAGCAAGTGAGAGGAGAGAAAGTAGAAGCACCTATATAACCCCATCCCAAAGCCCATCACTATGGGACTCTCCCCTTGTTGGTGGAGATGAAGGCCCTGCCCTGTGTAATGGGTGGGCAAGTTGGGGAGAGCTGAGAGAACTCCAGCCTTTGCTAAGTTCTCTTCTGGGGACTCATCATTCAGGAGCTCTTGGCTTCTAGCCTGGAGAAAGAAGATGGAAGGGGCCAATCTCACTTCAACCACTGCTGAAAGAAAAGACTTTAGGAAGACATGAGAGGGGTGGGCAGATTCCATCATGGCCCTAATCCCAGCTTGCTACTTGAAAGCTGTGGGGAGTATCCCCGTGGCTTAGCTCCAAGGCCCTTGCTCTTGGTTAAGCTGCATTATCTCACTGCCAGTGGGAGAGCTCCTTCACTCTGTGTGGTCTGGCATATGTTCTCCTGTGTATATACCTTCTCTTATTTCTGTTTTGCTATGGTTTGGATAAAGGGGTTTCTTTGGTATTTGCTATGTGTTCATTGTGGAATTGGTATTAGGAAGGAAAGGGGTAAACCCTGGATGTAGAGCTTGGGGTCCCCTTCCCCCCAAATGACAAAGTGATAAAAAGTCAGCTGGAACCTGATCATATCCCCAAGACTATCAATACTATTAAGGGGGGCAGATAGATAGACGTCTAGTCTCTGAGGAGAGCAGAATGGTGGCCTCTGGCCCCAACTTCCTGCTTCCCATCCTGGCAGTAATGAAAGTCTCCTCTGGAGAAAGCTATGGATGTCTATTCTGCCTCCCTTTGACTTCAGAATCCATGGGTGCCTCATTAAACATGTGGGGCTCCCTCTAGCCCCTCCAACTATTATAGACAGAGTCCCTGAGGAGTTTAGCTACAAAGAGGAAGAGAGGGACTGAAGGACAGATAGTGGGGGTGCTCAGAGCAAATGAGAGTTTTTCGAAGGATGAAAGGGGATACAGTCGATGTAGTATGAATTCGCCAAGCATTTATTCCATTTTTCCTGTGTACTGAGCACAGCAATAGGCATCAGGAATGCACAGAAAAAAGCAAGAAGCCCCTGCCCTCCCCTCCAATGAACAGATAAGTATAAACAACATACCTCAAGGAGGGAGAGAGTGTTAACAAGTGGGGGATCAGGTAAACTAAACCTTTAATAATAATAACAATAGCAATTAGCATTTATACAGTGCCTACTATGCGCCAGGCATTGCAGTAAGCTCTTTTTACAAATGTTATTTCATTTGTTCCTCACAACAACCCTGGAGGTAGGTGCTATTATCACTCCCATTTTGCAGTTGGGGAAACCAAGGCAAACAGAGGTTGAGTGACTTGCCCAGGGTCACACAGCTAAGGATGTGCCTGTGGCCAAATTTGAACTCAGGTCTTCTTGACTCCAGGCCCGGCACTCTATCCTTAAAGGAAACCAAGGATTCTAAGAGGCAGGGCTGATCAAGATTTACACTTCAGGCAGGACAGTCCATACAAAGGCATGGTAGAGATAGATGAGAGGCTGGGTTCAAGGAACAGCCAAGAGGCCAGGCTGGCTAGAGTGTACAATGAATGCAGGACAGTAATAGAAAATAAGCCTTGGAAGTCTGGTTGGAGCTAGTGTGTGAAGGGCTTTAAATGAATGAATAAAAAGCATTTATAATCATTTACTCTGTGCTCAGTGCTAGGAATACAGACACAAGGGTGAGATGGCCCTTGCCCACAAGGAGCTGACATTCTAATGGGGAAGACAAAACATGGAAGGGAGTGGTAGCCAAGGAAAGGAGTTTTGGTCTAAGCCAACAAGGGCAGTGAGGTCATCCATTGGGCAGTCAATTAAGAAGATAGCCTTTCCAGAAGCAATAGTGGGATTGGTTTGGTGCATTTAAGAAGCCAGAAATACTTCTCCTTAGACAGAATTGCTGTATGAATTGTTTTGTTTGTTGCACTTATTACATAGAGACAGATACTGATCTGACGACTCCACTTGAGGAGGTTGACAGTGGGAGATTGCAAAGGTGGGTGGTGTTAGGACTAGGGGCAGATTCCAAGACGGCCAGGATGGATGACTGGATGGGATGCAAATGAAGAATGGGCCAGTCTGGGGCCAGCTAGATATAGTGGGCTACGATGAGAAGGAAATGCTACGCTGAGGAGTTTTTATTTTATCCTAGAGGTAATAAGGAACTGCTGAAAATTTGTGATTGTGGAATTTGTGCTTTCGGAAGATTATTTTGACAGGTGTATGGAAGAAGGCTGGGAGAAGGGAGAGACTGGAGGCAAGGATACCATTACTATTCTCTAGGGAGGAGGTGATGAGGAATCCATGTGGGTGGAAAGAAGGGGGCAGATGGGAAGGATGATGTGGAGGTAGAATAGGAATTAGTGGTGGTACCTTTATGGAAATGGGGAAGTGTGGGGGAGGAGCAGGTTTCAAAGGGAAGACAACGAACTTGTTTCTGTCATCTTGATTTTGAGATGCCAATGGGACATCCAGATAGAGGTGTCTCGCTGGCAGTTGGTAATGAGGGGACTGGAATTCAGAGGACAGATCACGTTTAATAATCACTGACATTACATGAAAGGCTTATAAAATGCTTTGGATTTTGGAGCTATCCATGTAGAGACGATACATCCTAAGGAAGCTGCTGAAATCACATGGCTAGATAGTATATATAGAGAAAAGAACACCCACACTTGGCGGGGGGGAGATAGAGCCAGCAAAAGAGACTGACTAAACTGATTAACAAAGGGAATTCATTGAGATGGAATCAAAATGGCAGCTCCTTGTAATGGGTCACGTTGTAGTCTTAGTCATTTACCCTTCAAATACCTGAAAAGAGCTCTCATGTCTTCTCTTTTGCAATTTCTTCAAGTGACCTTCACACAGTGGGTTCTCAAAGCCGTTTCCCATCCTGGTTATGCTCCAGCTTATCAAAGTCCTTCAAATGTGGCCTCCGGAACCGAACACAATATTTTACATGTAGGCTGATCAGGGCAGAGGACAACAGGACCCTTCCCTTCCTTAGTCCAGCCTAGGATCGACGGAAAATCGAGGAGGGTCCTGGGAGTCCAAGGAGGGTCAAGAGGGGTTGGGGGGGGGAGGCAGACAGAATGGACAAAGGCTGATATCACTGCAGCCTTCAAAAATGGGTAGCTGAGCTTTGCATCTATAGATTCTGAGGAAAAGGTGCTTTCTGAGCACTGAAGTCCACACTGGGGAGCAGTGTTGCAACAGACCGACCATAGACTAGCTCTGACTGTGGAATCTGATCCTCACCTGTAAAGGATATCCCAATCTGCAATACCGCCAACAAGGGGCCCAGAGTTGAAGTTTGAACCAGAATCTCTCGGCAACTTCCCTACATAGTTCCTGGTTCTCTGGGACCAAGCAAAGAAAAGGCTAATCCTTCTTCCACAGGATGGCTCTTTCGATACCTGAAGACTGCTACCATGCCCCACCCTGCCCCAAGTCTTCCCCTTTCCAAACTAAATACTGACTCTCACACAACATGGCTTCCAATCCCTTCATCATCCTGGTCCTATTCTTCTGGCAAAGACAGAGCTTGTCAAGATTCTTCCTAAAACATGGCAAACTGAACACACACACACATACACACACACACACACACACACACACACACACACACACACGAGCACACACAATCACAGATAATAAGGGACCTAAAAGGTCATTTAGTACACCTCCCTCACTTTACAGATGAGGATAATGTGGCTCAGAAAGAAGTGACTTATCCAAGGTCACATAACACGGGTCCAAGTCAGGAGGGCTTCTGACTCCATGGCACCATGAGAGATGGGGAGCTCCTCTCATGTCTAATTCTCTTTCCAGCCCCACCCATGTACCTTCTGCCTTCGTTTCTCCTTCCTCTTATCCTCAGTGGCCTGAAGCATTTTCTCTTTCCACAAGTTGAAGAAATATGATGGGTCAGTATAGAATTTAAGGCCATCTTTCTTGTCATCTCTGAAATGGACCCAAAAGGGCATGTTAGTGAGCTCATCAACAGTCGGCATCTAGTCTGCCCCCCTGTACTTTACAGAAGAGCAAAATGAGGCCTGGAAAGGGTCAGAGACTTGCTTAAGGTCACACAGTTTGCTGTGATTCAAACCCAGATTAGAAAGCCCTGCAGTCCAGGGACATTCCTCAAGCACAGAAAATGCCCTCTCTTGTAGGAATGATGAGGCCCAAGAAATATTTAACACTAGGTCTCCAGACTGCCAGGCAATGGATGAAACCATTATTTCAACCAAACAGACACTTCCCAACAAACACCCAAACAACCTGCCCTACAGAGCACATTCCTGAAAAATGGGTATTGCTTGGCATCAGCAGGGAAGGCTACTGTAGCTGTGTGCTCTCTGGGGAACCCTACTGAAGGAGTGGTGGTGTAGGAGAAAAAACACTGAGCTTGGAGTCAGGAGATCTGAGTGGAAGCCTCATCTTCCCACCTACTAGCTGTGTGACCTAAGGCATGTCATCCACTTCTCTGGGTCTCAGTTTTTTCATCTGTAAAATGGGGATCATAATCTAGAGTGAAGATGTATTTGGTGCCTACTGTGTGCTGAGGCACCAAGGGAGATACGAAGCTCAGGAAGATTGGGCCCTACCATAAACCCTATAATCATATAAACTCTAAATCATTGCCAGCTCTTCTTTATTATCACCAATCACGACTGTTAACTGATGAATGTTCTCTGGTGTGGAGGGGGTCTTAGTATATCCTTATATGCCCTCAGCTCTGAGCCAAGAAGTGAGGAGGACAGGCCTAGAACACGAAGGAATGCTTGACTCGCCGGTCAAGGTGATGAGGCCTGGGCAGGCAGAGATCACTATCCAGGTGAGACTGCAGCTCAACATGGAGCCAGGGACAACCTCTTTCATGGGAGCAGCTCACATATTTTTAGTAAGTGGGGTACAAAGGCTGGTGAGAACTTTACTCCCCATGGCCCTGTACGGCAGGAAGGCTATTATTTTGTCCACTGTCACATGAGGAAACTGAAGCTATGAAAGATACAGTGAGTTGCCCCAGGTTACACACTGAGTCAGGAAAAGACTCAGCCAGGGCTCAGTCAGGTGTCCCAACTCTAAGGCCAGTACTCCTGACCAGACCCAAAGCCCCAGCAGACAGAGCAGGATCCTGACTTGGACTCCACTTGCTCTTACTCTCCAGACCTATCCTAGTTGCCAGGGGCCCTACCCTCCCTCCTACCTGTAGGCCGTGAGGATGTTGAGTGGTGGGGGCTTGTCACACCGCTGGTACATCTCCATCACGGGGTTGGGGATGGAGTTACGTGATACCACCTGCTGATTCTGGATTGTGGAGCTCCGGAAAGCCTTCCTCATGTTGATATCCTGCAGGGACACTGCGGAGCCGAGGAGCACAGGATTTAGAGTGGCAAGGGACCTTTGAGATCATCTAGTCAAGGGGTTCATGACTTGGGGTCCACAGAGCCCTTGGTGGGGGTCTGTAGATATACTTTAAGGGGCTCATGACCTGGGGTCCACAGAGCCCTTGTGGGGTCTGTGAATGGACTTCGAGGAGTTCATAACCTGGGGTCCACAGAGCCTTTGGGGGTCTGTGAATAGATTTCAAGGGGTTCATGAAATTGGATGAGGAAAAATTTACAACTTTATTTTCACCAACCTCCAGTTGAAAAACCATGACTCTGAGAAGGGGGGTCCAGACACAATAAAGGTAAAGAAGCCCTCATCTGACAGAAGAGGAAACTCCACCCCAGAGTGGTGCCGTGGCCCCTGCTACCTGATGGCCTCTTGCCTAGTTCTGCCCAGTCTTCACACCAGATGCCTCCCATGTCACATACGTAGCTCTGGATTTCCAAACTGCATTGTGGTCATGTTCCTCCTGGGCCTGCCTGCGTAGATCCTGGCTGGATATCCCCAGATGCCTCAAGATGTATCACTTTATGGATTAGATGGAAGAGCACCCAGAAGGTTCCATGGCCTCTGACCTTATTGTTCCCAAAGCTTGTCATTCTTACCTTCTTCAAGCAGCAGGAGCCACATTAGGCAGGTAGTGGGGCCCTACTGACTTTGATACCAGAGAATGAGGAGACCTGGGTTCAAATCCCAGCTGTGTTACCTTGGGCAAGTCACCTGCCCTCTCTGGGCTTCAGTTTGTTCCTCTGTAAAATTGTGTGTGTGGAGGTACACTAGGCAACCCCTAAGGTCTCTTTTACTATCATCTATGATCCAACTGCAGCCCCTCCTTGCAGCTAACTGCCTGTTGGCTTTTTTACTAAGTACCTAATCCCCTTCTTGGGACTCATTTGACAATCAACCAGGTACACTAAGAATCTCTAAAACTACAGCAATAGGAAACAACCCAGGCACTCACTGTCTAGGCCAGCATCTGGAATCCTACTGAGCCTTATAGACGGAGGGGAATTTCTTTGCCCAAGGTCACAGGGCAAGTCAGTGTCGGCCCAGTCCTAGCACTCAGCACTTCAGGGACCCTGTGAGGCTCTGGCATGGCACCTCCCCTTTAGCTGCAGGTCTCCATGGACATCTCTTCCAAAGGAGGCTGATTTAGCTAGCACTACAAAGGGGCTATGTGGTACAGGGAGTCCTGTGATGGCTCTGTCCCTGGCTCTGCCATAGACTTTGACTTAGGGCAAGTTTCCTGATCGGGAGAATGAGAGGGTTGGACAGCACGACCTCATTCTTAGGCCCTTTCTGGCCCTGACATTCTACAACTTGCAGAATGGAGATGGGGCTTTAGGTCCATCTAAAGACTCAGGGTACTCCCTTCTATTGGTGACAAGATCCCCTCTTTCTCTGGGCCTTTCTTTTCAAAGAACCTCCAAGGGGCTCTTGGGAACAAAGAAAGACTCAATAAATCCCTGTTATAAAGCACCTGCCCACACCACAGATGGAGTTCAAATCTCATTCCCTACCTACATGATTATATTCACATGCCCCAATTGGAATAGTTCTTGCCCTCAAGGAATTTACATTCTATTAGGGGGATAACAACATGTATCTTGATAAGTAAATACAAAATATATTCAAAATAAAGTAATTTTGGAGCGTAGAAGGAGAGTTGGAGCTGTTCACCCTTCATTTTCTAAGAGGACCAATGATATCCTGACATTGGAGTCAGGGCACAGTGTGTCTGGCTGGGGCTGATCAGTCCAATACGAGCTCAGAAGGTTCTACCATAGGTCGGGCACAAGCAGTCCATTTGAACATTTGCAATGGAGATGTCTCTGGATTTTTGCAACTCACGTTTCCTCTGTGCTACTGAGATTCTGCTTTGCTTAGAAAGCATAGCACCTTCTTTGATGTGGGCATGCCATGCTGGGTGGTCCTGTGCAATGTCTCCCACGTCTCACAATCGATTCCAAAACTCTTCAGAGAGACCTTGAGGGTGTCCTTGTATTGCTTCATCTGACCACCATGTAAGCACTTGCCTTGTGTGAGTTCTCTGGAAAATAGTCTTTTAGACAAGTGTATGTTTGGCATTCGAATAACTTGACCAGCCCATCGGAGTTGTGCTCTCTACGATAGAGCTTGAATGCTTGGCAGTTCAGCTGAAGAAAGGACCTTAGTGTCCAGTACCTTATCCTTCTAGGTACGGTTGACGGATGCATTGCCAGGGCTAGCTCAATGTTTAGGAGGCTCCAAAGAAAAGCGTGGGAGAGAAGAGATATTAGACTGACTACCAAACGGAACATCTATAGAGTCACTGTGCTGATCTCATGCCTGTAAAACCTGGACAGTCTACCAGTGTCATGCCAGGAAATTGAACCGCTTCCACTTAAATTGTCAGGAAAATTCTGAAGATCACCTGGCATCATAAGGAGGGAGGGTGACTTGGAGGGAACAAGGAATTCCAACAGGTGAAGATGAGGAAGGGGAACATTTCAGGAACAGGGGACAGCCTGGACAAAGTCACAGAGGTGGGAGATGGGGAACAGCAAGCAAGCTAGCTTTAGGGTGACTAGAAAGATAGGCTAGTGCCAGATTGTAACTGACTTGAAATGCCAGGGAGAGGAGTTTGTATTTTCTCCTCAGGACACTTCCTGAGCAGGGGAGTGACATGGTTAACCTCGTGCTACTGGAATCTCAAGCTGGCAGCCACGTGGAAGAAGAACTAGTAAGGAGAGATGCTTATGGGACATACGGAGGGAAAACCAAGCAGACAGCCAGAGGTGCAGGGATGGAGGCCAGGAGGGAGATGGAGGCTGGCTATGTACACCTGGCAGGAACCTGCATGGAGAGCATTGAAGAAGAAGCGGCACTCCATGGTACCAAAGCTGCAGAAGGAGCAAGAAGGAGGAGGCCCAAGAAAGGGTTGATAGTAAGAGGCGAGAGCAGCTTCAGCTGAGTGGGGAGTCTGGGAGCTGGATTTCAAGGGTGTGAGGAATGGGAGGTGAGGAAAGTAACAAGTAAAAACCACTTTTTTTTTTCTAGGAGTTTGGTTATGAAAGGGAACAGACATCCAGAACAATGACTTGAGGGGAAGCTTGGGAAGTTAGGCAGACAGCCAAGCAGATTTATAGGCAGCAAGGAAGCAGCCAGGAGACAGAGAGAAATTAAAAGTTTGGGAGAAGGGTGGATGAGTGAAGGGGCCAGCTCCTGGAGGACACAGGAAAGGATGCTAATGACTCCCAAATATGTAAAAGTAGCTCACATTTATAAGGGATTTTAAGGCCTACACAACTATTTATTCACAACAGGAAGGCAGAGAATGCACAATTATCCCCATTTTACAGATGAGAAAACTGAGAAACAGATGTGAAATGCCTTGCCACAGGTCACATGCTGGCAAGTGGCAGAGCGAGGAGAACTAATTATAGTGCAAAGAGTTTGGAGGCTTGAATCCTGCTTGGGCCACTTACTATCTGAGTGACCTTGGAGAAGTCATATTCCCCGCTCTGAGCCTCACTTTCCTCTTGTGTAAATTGATGGGGGAGGTGCACAAGACGACCTCGAAGGCCCCTTCCCATTCTCATCCCAGGATGCCAGCATCCTTTCACAGTATGACACAGAAAGTCTCTGACAGGAATTTTGGCCTTAGCCTTTATCCTCAGCAGTAACACAGGGGTTCTCCTGCAGTGTCAATATTTGCAGACCTATAAGCTATACTTTTAAAGCTATACTCATTTCTAGAAAGGCTTTATATTATTTTTATCACCCCCGCCCCAAGCTATTTGCTCCAGCAATGGCCACTAGATGGCAAACTTGAAGTAACTGAGCAGCTGCTACTCACCAGTGACCTCAACCACAGAAAACCAGCCTCCAAGTTATTGTCAAAACTCCCTGGGCCACCAGAAACCCATTCCCACCACATAATATGCACTGCTCCCACCCACAGTGCCCCATGCACATTCCTGCCTATCACCAGCTCAGAGAAGCCCAGTGTTTGCCTCTGGCACATACACTTGGAGCTCCGGCCCTAGCCCAGCTATCCCATGGGAACCAGAGTGCAACTAGAAAGAAAAGCCTAAGGCTGTCTTGTAGTGTCTAGGCCTGATGCCTGATTTCCTTTAGGCTCTAAGGTAAGTGGTTGAAGCAGATTATGGGCCTGCTTTCAGCATCACAGTAGGGGGAGATCAGAAGAGCATATCACAGGATTTCGGAGCTGGAAGGACCCTTGGACCACAAACCTTTGTAATGGGAAGGGCCCTTGGAGAGCACCTAATTCTAGAATCTCAAAGCTAGAAGGGACCTCAGAAATCATCTAGTCCAAGGGTGGGGAAGCTGCAGCCCTGAGGCCACATGTGGCCCTCTAGGTCCTCAAGTGCAGCCCTTTGACTGAATCCAAACTTCACAGAACAAATTCCCTTAAGAAAAGGATTTGTTTTTATAAAACTTGGACTCAGTCAAAAGGCCGCACCCAAGGACCTAGAGCACCACATGTGGCCTTGAGGCCACAGCTTCCCCATCCCTAATCTAGTCCATCCAACTTCCTTATTTTACAGAGGAAAAAACTCAGGCTCAGAGAGTTGAAATGGCTGGCCCCAAAGCATATAGTTACATATTAGGTTCATGCAAACCCACACTGATGCTAGGAGGTAGAAATCTCCATCGAGAACTGCATGGAGCAATTTCTGGAAAGAGAATCTTGGTACCTATAGTCTGTCTGGATCCAGGTAGTTTAGCTGGTAGGCTAGGACAACCCGTAACAGGCAAAGCCCAGGGAACATTCTCTCCCCCTGAGGAAAGGATACCTGTATCAGGTTCCCTTCTCTAGCCTATATGCAGCAGGGCATTATGGGTGAGGGTTAGGATGCAAAGAAATGCAACCTTAAATTATCATCCTCCAGCGTGTTGAGTCCTATAACCAGACACTGTTCTTAAGGCCTCCAAAGTCTCGCCCAACTCTCAGCTTACCCAACACAGCCTAGAGTAGAGGAGCTATTCCTCTGGGATGGCTGCACCTGGATGCTGCTTCCCAGCCTCTCTAGGTAATTAAGCCAAGTGAATTCCACTGTTAAAGCAGCTAGCTTCTTGTCATGGGGAAGAATCAGTAGGGTGATGAGGAATCCACAAGCTGGGCAAACATACACCCAAGGGCTCATAACTAGGTACTAAGAAGCTACATGGGCCCTCCCAAGATGCCAAAAGAAAATTCAGATGTAACTGGCAAATATTTAGCAAAAAATAAATAAAAATACAACAGAACATAGATAATGTTAATATATGGTTTTCTAAGTCAATATACACCTGCAGAATTCCTTCTATACAGTGAGTTTGACACCTCTGCTTTACAAATATCTCATTTTATTCTTGTAACAACCTGGGAGGTAGGTGCTATTACTATCCCATTTTGTAGATGAGGAAACTGGGGCAGACAGAGATTAAGGGACTTGACTAGGGTCACAAGCTAGAAGTGTCTGAGGCTGGGTTTGAACTCAGGTCTTCCTGATTCCAGGCCTGGTACTCTATCCACTGTGTCATCTGGAATTGTGAGCAAGTATGTCCTATATCTCTATTTGCATGTCTGTGAGTCTGTCTACACATGTGGAAGTATGTGCAGGAGGGAGTACATGCACTAAAGTATATTGGGAATGGATGTACATGAGGTAATATGTGTATCTATATGTGAGAGTACATATGTGTTTCTGGGGTGGGGGAGGGGAATATGAGTACAGAGTACAAGGCCTTCCCCAAGGGTTTGTGGTTGGGTTGTTTTGGGGGTAGGGTGGACAATCATAGCAGTTAAGCCCTGCCCCACACGTTTATCCAGTTGAACTTAGGATGTGTGCTATACATGAATGATAGGAGACTGATGTATCCAATGAGAACTACTCTGCAAAGAAAAGACTCCAGAATTTGGAGCATCGTGGTGGAGGCGTCCCCTTTTGCCTCTTGGCACAGGGGACAGAATGAGGCAGACATTTTCAGACATGGCCATGGACTTGGAGCTGGGGGTGGAGAGGGGAAATCTCTGAAGTCACCTGCTCTAGCCACCCCCACACCGTGCAGAAGTCTAGGTGAGGGCCATGCTGCACTTAACTGTACAGATTTGATATAAGGGAGGTTTTTAAGGCTAAAGGGGGTTGTTATAATAATATGATATATTGCTATATATGATATATATGATAAAGGGTGTTGTTATAGTAATATATTGTTATATATACAAAATATATTATAAAGGGGGTCATCAGGAAGAAAAGAATAGAAAACAAAAAACAAAGAAAAACCCAAGTTTAAATTCTTTACCCCCTTTACTATTCAAGTAACCTAAGGCAGGCCATTTTACCTTGAGGGGCCTCAGCTTCCACATGTGTGAAGTGAAGGGGGAGCAAAGATTGGACTGTAATCTCTGAGGTCTCTTTCCAACTCTAAAATTCTGTACTTATATTTCAATACTTCCATCCCTGCAGAGTCTCACCATATCTAGCACATAGTAGATGCATAATAAATGCTTGCTGATCAATTGTGATAACTGGCTCTCACCAATGGTGCCAGTAGACTACAAGCCAGCCCCACCTTCTTCTGCTTCCTCCTGACTTGTAGCCATGACTATTCCAAAACCCTCCATGGAGGACCTTGCCAAAACGCTGTGTGCCCACCTCTTCTTCTTAATATTTAGTGCCTACCAGCCGAGCACGTGGGCTAAACCATCTGTCAGCCCACATTCTCATTACCTGACTGCTCCCACGCTTTCCCTGGCCATCCACTTCTTCTCCGACGCCTTCTACAGCACAGCAGACCACAGTTTTAGAGTCACACAATTTAATTAATAAGGAAGGGGCTATGGACCCCTAGGTTGTGTGTGTGTACGTGTACGTAGTTATTAGCTATTTCAAGGGGTCCATATGCATACAAAGCATTGTCATTTTGGAGACTAATAAGTTTTACATGTCCATATTAATATTTTTCAAATGCACAGATACTGTTGAGATGAATGAAAATATAATTTTTTAAAAGGAGAAAGGATAGAGAAGTCCTCACGGGACCATGATGGCGGAGTGCTGTCAAAGCGCTTATCAGCTGTCTTTGCTTAACTGTTTTTCATTGTAACACAGAAGAATTCAAACTTGAGACAGCAGTGGGATATGGCCAAAAGTGACCATGAGATACAAACAAAAGGCATCAGGAAAACTTATTTCAAAAAATACGCAACTAGGGCCAGCTTTGAAGGAGTAAACAAATCACAGAGAGACAAACCCAATATCACAGTGCCTCCCTTGGAGCCCTGAGGCCAGGGGTCTGGCATAAGGCCCTAACAAACACCAGGCCCAGGATCTCCCTGGAGAAAGTTGGACATAATCTAGGTGAGAAGGAAAAAAAGTAGCCTTGCCCTGCCCCAGGAAAGAGCGATGCTCCCTTGGCTCATCCTGCCCTACCCACCTTCCTCCACGGTGGAGTCCAACTGCGTGACCTTAATCACCAAGAGGTCCACCCTTTCCTGCAGTGAGTTCATTCGCATGTAGAAACTGTTGGCTTCATTGAACAGCTCCCCAAAGATGTCCTCTGCATGTCTGCCTGGAATTGGAGGGAGAGGGACAAAGAACGTCTTGAGGGGGTTCCTCACAATACTCATCCAAGCCCAACCACTGGCCTTAGCCAACCCATGTCCAGCTTCTCTCAGTTTGTTGACTGATGGAATCGCTGAGCTGAGGTGATCTCTGGGGTCATCTGATCCAACTCATATCCAAACAAGAATCCTCATCCAGCCTCTGCTTGAAAGCCTCCCAATTTCCTGGGTCTCTCCATTTAGCTTTTCAGAGAGCTTTGTTGACTAAATCTGCCTCTCTGCCAGATCCCCCACCCCAGTTTCATGCTCCTACTTCTGCCCTCTGGGATCAAGCAAACTAAGCCTAGTCCAGAAGTGGGGAATCTGTGGCTTGAAGGCCACATGTGGCCTTCTAGGTCCTTAGGTGTGGCCTTTTGACTGAGTCCAAGTTTTACAGAACAAATATTTTTCTTAAGGGAATTTGTTCTGTGAAGTTTGGATTCAGTCAAAGGGTTGCACTTGAGGACTTAGAGGGCCACATGTGGCCTCGAGGCTCCAGGTTCCCCATCCCAGTGTAGTCCCTCTTCCCCAGGACAGTCAAAGACAGCCACTTGTCCTCTCACTAAATATTCTCTTGAAGATTCCAGCCTACACATCCCAACTTCCCCCAAGCATTTCTCCTGTGACATAATCATGGGTCACTTCTCCATGCCGACATTGGCCAGAGCCAAGTGAACAACTGCAGGCCTGGCCTACCAGGTGCATTTCTTATTTTCGACAATGAGGCACTGCAATGAGGTGTACAAAGACCAGGACCCTTGTTTTACAGAGGAGGTAACTGAAGCTCAGATCAGGGATTGCTTGTGGGGTCCAAGGCAGACGACTAGACTAAGTGCTTGGCTCCTCCCACCCTACCATGATGCTGCTCCATTAGAAGGGTGGGGCCAGGGGCAGGGGAGCATCTGCCATCTCCCTCAGTCTCAATCTCACTAAGACCAGTGTTGCCACATCTCTTCCACAGACAACCTGGGTGGCTGGAGAGGCCAGTGGCTCCTGGCTTTGCCACAGGAGCCCCCCTACCCCAAAGGCCAGAGCAGACTAGGCAGCCCCAACTTTGCTAGTCAGGTGTGTGTGGTGCTGCCTGCCACAGAGAGGCAGATTGCAATTCAATGTGAGTAAGGCCTTCCTAATAATGAGCACTGTGCAAAAACAAAATGGGCTACCTCAGGAAGTAATGAGCTCCCCATCACTGAAGGTTTGCAAGTAGCAATTGAAAGTTGTAGAGGAGATTCCTGCTGAGGTAGGGGGTGGATTCTATGTCCTGTGAGATCTTTTCTAACACTCAGATTCTGTGATTATGGGCAGGTTTCTGGGAGCTAGTGAGATTCCGAGTGGCTGCACTGCTCTAGTGACTGGCTACCACTCTTGGGCCTCCTCCACCTGCACCAAACACACCCCTACTGCCTTCACATCATTCAGAGTTCATCTCCTTTTCCTCAAAGTCCCAACAAGATCAGCCTTATGGGTATGATCTGAGGGACACAAAACTAGCACTCCTGCTGATGCCTAAGATTTTATCCTTAGACAATCATTCCTTTGAGTTAAAAATGGCCCTCTACCTGCTCCTCATTTTACAATGTCAACAGAGGAGAAAAGTGGGACATGCCAAGTCTCTGCCAGCTCAGTGTTGCTTTTGTCCCTTACAACAGAGGCCGGGGCAAAGTAAGGGCCCTGAAGGTGACAGGAAGGAGTGGGGGAGCGTGTGCTATGCCACTGCGCCACAAGGTAAAGACTCTGGGGCCTCCCCAAATCGAGGTGCATCATTATACTTTGCCATTGCTATTTCTTGGGCCTCAGCCACAGCTACTTAGACTGAGGTCCTCTTGGGGACAGGAAGCAGTCTCTGCATGAACATGCTCTTCCTGCTGGGAACAGCTGTTCTCTTTAGCCTCATCCCTCTTGCCTGCTAAGGCTGGATCTTTGAAGTGGTGGTGGACAGAGACAGCTCTGACATAAAGGAAAGAACACAGGCCTGAGAATCAGGAGACCTTGTTCTAGCCTCAGCTTCACTACTAAGCAGCTTGTCTAAATCAATGACTATCTCTGAGCCTCAATTTCCTCATCTGTAAAATGGAGAGTTAAGCTGAACCCCCAACCCCTCCCAATACTGGTGTGCCATGTCCCAAGATTCCTCTTAGCACTGAAATTCTGTGTCCTAAGGTGGTACCAATGCCATGTCCTGTGGTTCCCCCCTGCCCAGGTAATGCTATGGCCAAAGGTCCCTCTTGGCTCTGATGTCCCTCCCAGCATGCCATGCCACATTCCTTTCCACTCCGCGCCTTGTCCCCTGGCCCCCCAAGCATTCCAGGCTGACCTGAGGGGTGTATGCACGGTACTTTGGATCACTAGAGAAATGGGAAGCGTATTTGCCACTGCTTTCCTGCTGAGAGCCTCTAAGCTCCAGGGACTTGGCATGGAAGGCCCTCCATTTGGGAAAATCTGGCTGAGAGGCGAGAGGCTAGGGCTAGGACCCAGGGAAAGGCAGGGCCCTACAGCCAGGCCCCAGGCCATCTGGAGCAGTTCAAATCACAGACCTTCCCCAAGGCTTCGCATAGCTTCCTGTCCCAATGGTAACAGTGCACATCAAAAGTATTTTCCACAAAACAAAACACAAAACAACTCTGTGGGCCACAGAGCGCAAGTATTGTCCTTATTTCACAATCTAAGGGCCCTGAAGTCCACGGAGGTAAAGTCATTTACCTGCTGGTGACCCAGCTCAGATGTGCTAGAGCCAGGGCTTAAAGCCGCAGCTTCCCTCCAAAGCTGGGGCTTTGGCCACTATCTCAGGCAATGTCTCAACAGGAAAGGAGGTTCCTGCCTACATTCTAGCCTGCCCTCTCTGGCTAATGAGAGAACCCCTTGCTTGTAGCAACATGAGTACCTCAGCACACACGACCCATTTTCCAGGAGCCAGGCTGCTCACTAAGAGCTATCAAAATATGAGAGCAGGAATGGACCTTAGAGAGCTTGGGGATCGACTCCTCATGTTATAGTCTTCTGAGGCTCAGGAAAAGAGAGTTAGTGAGTAGCCCATGACAGGGTCGGCCATCATGGGGGTGTATTGGCAACCAAAAATGGGCTCCTTAGCACTTAGTCAACAAGTGCCCTTGACTAGTTTGGCTTTTTCCCTTGAACTGCATGCTGTTTGTATGTTGGACTGAAGTAAGCTTGTCGGCCCCTTCACCTTGCTTCCCTTGCTTAAGCTGATGGAAAGAACCTGTGCTTTCCCGGTCAACCCCTTCACCTTGCTTAAGCAGATTGAAAGAACCTGTGCTTTCCCCGGCGTACCTTACACCCCCGAAGAAGCTGGATGGTTAAAAGCAGCTCCCATTGGAGCCAGAGGCTGCTACAGCTACAGCTACAGCCACAGCCACAGCCACAGCTACAGCTACAGCTGAAGCAGGAGCTGCCAGTAGCAGAGCTGACCTACGGGAGGAAGCTGAACAAAGACTTCAGGCCAGTGGGTAATCTTATTACCATAGAGGGGGAAAGCATGATTTTGCTTTACGCAATCATGCTTCTCTGTAGCCTCCTGGTTACTCTTTCAAGGCGTACTTATTGGGCCTGGAAGCTTTTGATCAATATATCAAAATGGGGTTGCTGGTTCATGGGTTGGTTACTGTGGAGCCTAAATATATGTTTTGATTCTTCTGCCTTCTACTTTGAGAGTTTCTTATATCCGGCGGTTCCGAACCTTTCAGACATGTTTATGATCCTCTTTGAGATTATAAACTCTGCCCTCCTAATACAGGGGGGAAGCATTTAGGAAGAGTGTTCCTAGAGAAGGCTGTAAAATCTTTCATGATGAAAATGACAACAAATAAACTCTCTGGGATGGCCTAAATAGGCTGCCTACTTGTCTGGAGGCAGAGGAATTGATCAGATGACACTTTGAAATCACCTTCTATCCTTAAAAATCTGTGGCCTCCTAAGACTATGGACTCCCCAAAGGTGGGGACTTCATCACTTCCCTTCTCTGGATCTTAGTATCCCCTACAAAATGAGAGATTCGAGTAGATCAAGTCTAGAGCTTTAACCTTAGACATTACGATCCTTTACTAACCACCCCCGATAGTCAAAGAAGCCAAATCAGGAGAAAGATGAATGGCTCTGATCCACAAAGCTATGCCCCAGGCCCAGCCCACTTACTGAGGCTGCCCAGCTGCTTGATGATGGCAGCTAGGGTGCTGTTGGTGACACATTCCAGCTCGCTGGTGACCCCATCAGGCAGGGCACCTCGGCACAAGTGCCTGGGCTCAATGTTCCTCTTGACCAGTGGCATTGTCCTGGGTTGTCTTCAGTATCATCTGTGGGGAGGTGCGGGGCAGGAGAGGAAAAGGAGAAGAGGGAGAGTTGAGCTCAGGACCCCAAACAAGACAAGTAGCCCAGGGACCTCAGTGGAGGGCCAGAAACTCCAAGCTGAAAGGCCCAAGTTGGATTCAGCTCCCTAAGTCAGAGAAGTTCTTTAGCCCACTTTAGGTACCTCTTGCTAGGTCATCCCTTTTGGTCTTCCTTAGTATTTAATAGCATTGTAGGTGCCTTTTGCACTGGCAAAAGGCTTTGCCATTCTTATGGTCAGGGTACATAAGGATCTGAATTCTCATTTTACAGATGGGAAAACTGAGGCACTGAGCAGCCAAGGGACTTAGCCAGGATGTGAGCAGCGAGAACCTTCACTGTTGACTTCTCCAGTTGGATGTAGTTACCTGCATATGCCATCAGCCTGTTTTCAGCAAACCAAATGGAAAATGCTAGAAAAGGGCTTGGCTCTTTCCCAGCCCTGGAGAGCATCCTCCTCAGAGCTGGCTATGTGGCACAGCTCCGACAGAGCTCACTCTCTCTTGCTGGGGAAGTGGGGCAGCCTTCTTATTGCCTTGGCAGACAATCAAAGGGAAAGGACGCTGGGTTCTTTCTTGGACTCTCTCCCCAAGAACTATGACCATCCAGACCGCTGGCCCAACGTAAGAGATCATCCCATACCTGCCTCCTTTCCTTCCCCTCCTGCTTCCACTGCCTAGTTCTCTAGGCTGCCAAGCAGTATTAACTGTGGCATCTCACTTGCCCCTCCCCACAGGAACTTTGCTTTAGGGTTTTATGATGTACTTTTAATGTCAGATTGTGTACTGTAGGTCTGTGTGAGACTCCAAACTCTGCCAGGCATCTCCATGATGGAGTCACAGAAATGCCTGCTAGCCAGTCATATAAGACCAGACAAGACAGACCAAAATGGCAAACACTACTGTGCCTCATGGTGAAGCTCCCTCTGGTTGGTCAGCTAACCCCCTTCAGTCCTCCGGCTAGTCACCATATTGGATTCAGTTCAATTTCACTTGATAGGGAAAAGGGCTTGAACCCTGGGCTCCTGCTCCACGTCTGTCACTGACTTACCACCACGAGGGGCCTTCCTTTTCTTTCCTCTGGGCTTCAGTGTGCCCATCTGTGAAAGGGAGCATTAAGGGTCTTTGTGCCCTTGTGTGCCTCCCTGGGTTGCTGTGAGGAGGAGGGAGATGGAAAAACATTGGTTTCATGCCCAAGAAAGGGGCAGCCTGGTCAATGAACCACTACGTTGTTGTTCTACTGCCTCAAAGAAAAACAGTTGGGAGCGGGGTGGGGGGAGGGGGAGGAATAGCAAGCTGAGTGAGAGCTATATAACCACGTCGTATGAGCTTTTCCCTCTAATGAACTAGTTTGTTGTCCAACCAGCTCCCAGAGCCTGGATACTTAGTTTGAAAAGCAGCAGAGATATGTGGCAGTTCATTAGTAGACCCGAGCACCAAAAACTCTCCATTAACTATTATCACTGGGTGCTGGTAGGCAACTGTGGGCACTGCAAAAGAATCCAGGCCTGCTGGGTTTCCAGTATGCTCAAAGGGATGGCAGTGATAGAAAAACCTTCAGAGAGGTCCCGGAGGCCAATTCCAAGACCCCATTTCTCTCCCCTCAAAACAGTGCCAGCCTTTGAATTTGCCTGAGGGACCTTGCAGCAGAGGTGGGGCAAGCTGGCAGCTCCCCCACTGAGGAGGAGTGAAGCTTTGGTGGGCATGAGTCCCTTCTCTTTGGGGAAAGAAGAAAATTAGCCCATTACTATGGCAAAACCTAGAAGCAGTAGCTGCTGAGGTCAGTAATTAGTTCCAAAGCGGGTCCAGGAATGTGTACAGGACCTAATTGGGAAGGGGCTGATTAGGGCTTCAGCCCAGCCACCTGGAATGCCCCCATTTGGCAGATTCCAGTAGAGCTTCTTTTTCCAAGGAGGTCAAGATACTTTCCTTCCCAAATCATCCAAACCACAAGCCCACAGATTACTCTTCTGATTTTATAGAGAAGGAAACCAAGGCCCCGCAAAGAAGGGACTTGGGAGTCTGTAGACCAGCTCTAGACCTCCCTCTGCTCACTTCCTTTCTAGGCCTTAGTTTCTCTCTGTAAAATGAGGGTCTGATGATCTACGGTCTCTTCCATCTCTAAAATTCCAAGGCTTATCACAGAACCCATGAGTGATGAGGGCCAAGATCCAGAACTAGTACTCGCTTTCTATATGCCAAACACTGCCTAGGAACCAAACTCCGTGGACCACAGAGCTGTCCTCCTCCTGCATTGGTGCTGGGGAAGAAGGGCAGGGATGGATACCCACAGTGGAATGAGACTTTCAGAACTGGCATCAAATTTCTAGTCCAGCAAGGTTCTAGTTCTAAGGGGGCTTACTTTCTTTTACCCAAAGTGCTACCGAATGACCTCCAAGCTGCCCTTTGTCAGCCAGCTATCCTGTGCTTAGGGAATACAAACAAACCGTAAGGAATGGGGTTAATCTTCTCTTAGATAATACACAGACTTTATTCTCAAGGAGCTTACATTCTAATATGGAGACAAGAAACCAAAAGAGAACTAGAATACACACTACTAAATTACAGGGGCAGCTAAGTGGTGCTGCAGTGGATAGAGCACCAGGCTTGGAGTCAGAAAGATTTGTCTTCTTGAGTTCAAACCTGGCCTCAGACACTTACTAGCCTTGTGACCCTGGGCAAGTCACTTCACCATTTGCTTCAGTTTCCTCATCTGTAAAATGAGCTGGAGAAGGAAATGGCAAACCACACCAGTGTCTCTGCCAAGAAAACCCAAAATAGGGGCACAAGGAGTCGGACACGACTAAAAAATGACTAAACAGCAACAACAACGCTAAATTATAAGTATATTGCAAAGCCACAAAGTAAAGTGCCTGGTGGAGCCCAGGAGGAAAGTCATTACCAATCAGGGTATTAAGAGGTTTTCTGGAGAATGCAACATTCGAGTCAGGCTTTGAAGGGTGGGTACGAATCAACAGGCACAAGAAGAGGAAGGAGATCATCACAAGCCTGGAGAAAAATGTGAGTGAAAGCACACGGGTGGGGGAAGACCAGAGATGGTAGAGGGGTAGAGTTGTCCAGTTTAGCCAATGCCTTAAAAGAATGGAAGGGAGACATTTGAGATCTGTAAAAGCAAGGTGGAGTGGCACTATGGTGGAGGTCCTGGAAGGCCTGGTAAAAGCACTGGAATTTTACTTCAGAGGTAATAGGAAGCTACTGAAGAGTCTGAGCAGAGGAGTGATGGAACCATATCTGTCCTTGAAAAAAAGACCTTTCTGCCAGCAACATACTACATGGATTAAAGGGAGAAGAGAGCAGAGTCCTATTAGGAGCCTAGTGCACTAGGCCAAGCCAGTGGTAATAAGGACCAGGCTTAGGCTGCTGGTGGTGGGAATAGAGAGGAAGATGGGAGGGAGGGATGGGTGGATGGATGGATGGAGAGAGGGATGGATGGGTGGATGGATAGATGGATGGATGGGGGGATGGAGGGAGAGAGGGCTGGATAGATGGATAGATGGATGGATTGAGGGATGGAGGGAGAGAGGGATGGATGAATGGATGGAGGGATGGAGGGAGAGAGGGATGGATGGATGGATGGATGCAAGACAGGTTCCAGAAGTACCACTGAGAGCACTTGGTAAGTGGCTGGATGTGAGGAGGGTGGGAGAAAAGAAATCTTAAGGTTTGAAAGATGGAAGCTTGAGAGGATGAGAGTAGCACAAGCAGAAATGATGAAGATAAAAGGAAAAGCTGAGTTTGGGACACAGTCTGGTGAACTGCCAGTTCTTCTGCAACCCCGTAATTTGTGTTATTAATAATAGCCCATACACGTCAGCTGTGATACATTTATTTATGTCAAATGATTCATGGTCACAAAGTCTTTTCATAATCATCATTTCATTTGATACTTATAACCCTATGAGACAGTTATTATTATTCCTTTTTAAAAATCAGGAAACTGAGTCTCAGAGGGATCCCAGAATAAGAGTAAGAAAAGCTCACATTTATTGTTTACCAGTGGCTTTCCCCATGACTAAACTGCGAGGCAGGCAATGCATGTATTATCATCCCCATTTTATAGCCGAGGAAAAAGACTTCCGGGGTGAAATGAATGGCTTGTGTAAGGTCACATGGTTAGTGAATGGTGGGTTTAGGACTAGAACCAAGAGAAGTCCAACAATCTTTCCAACATACTGCACGGTGTCTTTCTTCACTCACAATCACTCCCATCACCTGAGTTGAACTGCATTAAGCTGAAACTTGGTGGCATCCAGTATCAGTGCTGGCTTCTGCTCCTTGAAGAATCCCCCTGTGTGCATCTGAACATGTTTATATTGTGTCTCAATGTTCTCCCTCCTCCAGTACTTAGCATACAATGCTTGGTACACAGTGTGTGCTCAATACATGCTGGCTGAATTGCATCACAAGACCAGGGCTCTTGGCACTCACAGGAAGTGTTAGGGAAACCATGAGTTTGGCAAGGCCTGATGCTTCAGACCTAACAAGCAGAGGGCACTACATATCAAAGAGCAAAAGAACTGGGGTTGTGGCCGAAAATATCATACCCAGCAAAGTTAAGCATAATCCTGAATGAAATGGACACTTAACAAATTGCCAGACTTTCAGGATTTTGTTAAAAAAAAACCAAAAACCCTGAACTTAACAGAGGATTTGACATATAAGATCTAAGAGAACTATAAGGTACACATCATAGACTAGTTACAGGGGCATGATAAGGATAGACTGTTTACTTTTTATATGAGGAAATGTAAAACCCATGTCTAAGATTATTATTAGTAACTGGGCAGTTTAAAAAAAAAGACTGAGGGTAGACCTGAGTGTGAGAGGATTCTAAAAAGTAAAACCATTTAGGAAAAGGTAAAAAGAGTAATTGTCATACAAATGAGGTGCGAGAGGAAGAACTGACACAGAGGAATTAGTTGGGGAGGGGGGATGGGAGTTCTGGAAACATTCTCATCGGGAGTAGGTTAAAGAGTGAGCAATACATATACATCTAGAAGGGTATAAAAGGGTATAAAATTCAGAAAGAAATAAAAGGCTAAGGGGATAGGGAGGGGAGAGGATAAGGGAGGGATTTTAAGAGAGGAGGAGGAGAGAGTAGGATAAGGGGAGGCTATAGAAGGGTGTTTAAATTAACGGGAATGGGAGGATAAGGGAGGGATCCTGGGGTGGGGAGGTAGTAGGTTAAGTAACAGGAGGCTAAAATATTGGGTAGAGGTAAAGTAGAGGAGTCAGGAGGGATAGGAAATAAGAGCTACACACAAACATAAAGACCAGGAGTAGAATTTATTAGTGAAAAAAAAGCAGGGGTAGTAATCATGATCTCCAAAAAATTAAAGCTAAAATAGATTTAACCAAAAGAGAAAAATAGGGAAACTACACTATACGTCAGCCATATTAATAAATATTGTTTTAGATTATATAAAATAACTAGACAGTATAAGGTTCGAATACTGCTGTGGTGTAGGAAATGATGACTTGGTGGACTTGGAAAAATATGGAAAGACTCAGACTTATGAAGGAAGATGTTATTCACCCTCAGAGAAACAGAGGACAAACAAGTATACCACGGTCTTGCATAGAGGCATATGAATGTATATGTCTATATATGAGTATGATTATAGATATCCAAGTATATAAATGCATATGTAAGTGTATATATGTATATATGTTTGTGCATGTGTGTGTGTGTGTGTGTACATGCTTAAGTGTAGCCCTCTTGGTGGGGAAAGGGGGAAAAAGAGCAAAGCAAAAAGTGCACAACAGAGAAAAAAGAAAACTCACAAGGAAGCAAAGAAAAGCTGGACAGCTCTGAACACAATGGGTAGTATTTATTATATAGCCTTTCTTGAAATGGAAATTTATTGCTGTCTATTTTGAATCCTCTCTTACATTCTGCTGAGCACACGGCAATGCTTTTTTTCTTTTTCCTTTTGTATTTAAGTTTATAATATGTTTCTTTTTCTTTTCTTATTGTGTATTTAAGTTCTAGTATTTAAGTTTAAAATAAATTAATTAAAAGAAAAAATAAAATAAAAGAAAGAAAATTAGGCAGAAACATAGGTAGGTATGCAATATTGCAAGAAAAGTACGTTGGCGAGGTGTAGAATGAAGCCCTGATTTTATTTGTATATTCTGTGATGAATATACTAATGTCCTTTGCAGCACTACCGTTCTAAGTTCTATTAGGACAGCAGCTAATGGAGAGCTAGTTTCTCTTTTCTTCCCAGCATCAGTTCTTGAGCAAACTTGTATTAAGTGCTTTGGGATCTTGGGTTCTCTGGGGGAAGCAAGCTGGAGGAAACCTTTAATCGACAACAAGAAGGCAAGTTGCTGTTCTCTGTTGCTCTTCATAGTCACCACACACACACACACACACACACATACACACACGAATACAGACACACAGAGGGCATGATGACAGTCTGGTCATAACTGGGTACAGGGCAGGTTGGTCAGCTCATCCTGGGGTTTCTGGGGGTAGGGCAGAAGGGAAAAGCCAGAGAGTGGCCTTGGCATTACTGTTTTCTGAAAACTCTTTATCAGTCTCCTCTAGCACTGATAACTTTCTTTAGGTCCTACTCCCCTGGCCAACTCCTCCTACCAGGCCTGGGTCTGCGAAAGTGGACGTTTGCAACATCCTAGAGGAGAAGAAGTGGGGTGATGGCTAGGAAGAGGCAAATATCCCGACATGCCCCAAACCATGTCTGAGATCCTAACTCCGCTCTGGGGGATTCGGCCATTCAACTAAGTTACTTGGAAAGTTTGGGGAAACGGTTCAATTCAACAAGGATTTATTGAGCAAAGAGGGAAATGAAACAGTCCCCGCCCTCAAGAAGCTTATATTCTACTGAAAGGAAATAGCACGTGAACAAATAAGTTATTACAAGATCCAACAAGGTCCCAATGAACGTGAATAATGAATCCCATGGAGTGGATGCAATTAATGCTATTTGAAGTTATAGTTATTTATAAATATAGTAAATGATTCCAACCCAATAGACATATTAAATAATTTTCTTAAAACTAAGTGTACATCTGGTTATTAATGTAATATAACAACAAAAGATAAGAAAAATCTATTTCTGATTCAAGTTTATTACAACATATTAGAGTAGTTCTAGAAAGTAAAATTTTAAAATGATTGAATATCACACAGATAAATCTATATTGAAATGAGGAAAACATCATTGTCATATTTTAATATTTTAGAAGCCCAGAGTGATCTATCTTCTCTTTTTTAAAATCTTCATAAGCTGATAAGTGCAGAGAGTTTTATCCACATCTCAAATTTGCACACTCACATTCTCACACAATGAACCAAGTGTCACTGACCTGGGCTAGTATCTAAGTGAGATTATTGTCCTTGCAATCTTTTTCAATAGCCAGACTAGAATAACTTGAATATTAGTCTTCGAAAACAGCTTTTATCGCCTCTGTAAAACCTGTCTGATCACCAAAGAACTGGAAGTGACTGATGGTTACAACCTTCTAGAACATGAGGATTTTGAGACTGATAAATAAGCATTACTTTGGTTTTAAAATCCTATTCTTTATTACCTTCCAATAAAGAAGTGTTAGGGGATCAAAAGATACTTTCAATCCAGTTGAGTTTTTTCTTTCTTAGACTTGGAAGGTCTGGAAGGTCTATTTTTCCAGAATCTTCCTTTTATTTCACCTGTGTGTTTTTACTGTTGATTCGAGCATTTTGACATTTTGTCCTATGTTTGAGTCATTATGACCATGTTTTTACTGTTCAGTTACATCAAATTGTTAGTCTATAGATCCCTTGGACATATAACAAACCTGGCACAAAGACGGGCAACTTCAATTATACAAGCCTTTTCTCCACTGCCCTGGCCATGTTTCCATCTGAAGTATTATTTCTTTTGTCCATTTTGTTAGGGTATCTTCTTAAAAAATTAAAACTATCAGTAACAAGGTAGTAATGCAGCAACACATCACATCCACATACAACCACAGGCAAATGCAGACTGACAATGTAGTGGCATGTTATGAAGCCCTCAGCTAGCTTGCATGTATCTCATGAACTAAATTTAGCTTACATTAAATGTGACCTGGTATCATTTTATAATTTACACTAAATTGAATTTTGTATTATTAGAATTAGCATTAATCATGATCTAGCTTTGTGTATTCAAATCAACAAATATGTCATTTCAGGGGGCCCTGACAAGTGGGGGTGGAGGAAATCTCCTATAGAGGAGGTAACACTAGGGCTGAGCCTTGGAGAAAGCTCAGGATTTCAAGAAGTGGAAGTGAGGAGTGGGGGCATTTCAGGCTCATGCCAAAGCACAGATGTGGAGAATGCAGCAAGAAAAGCAAACAGGACCCGATCTGAATAAGGAGGAGCAGGAAATTGTGAAGGTCCAGGTTCTACTTCTCACCTCCACAAGAAAAGTTTATAGAAGTAACTGGATTAAGGAATAAGACCCTGAAGAGAAGGATTCCGAGAAAAGAACAAGAAAAGGTCACTGATGAAGCAAAGTAAGAAAGTGTAAGTGAAACAAATCGGATGCAGCTGTCAAGTTAAGATTGGATAAAAGGCTAGAAAGGCACCAACAAATACTTTGGATACAAGGTATAAATACCCACAAGCAGGAAATCAACCAAGTAAGGCTGAGAATCTTCATCAGTATGGAGAACAGGGAGGATTTCCCAGTGACTTGCATTGAGTGAGCGACATTTCTCTTTTTGCCACAGCCGAGTAACTGCTCCGTATGTTCCAAGTCTAGGACTTGAGGAATGCTTCTCCATACTCCAAGTTATCAGAGACAATGAAATAGTCAAAAAATAAAAAAGAGAAGTGGGGCCTCAAAGGGGGAAAAAGGATTTGATGTGGTAGAGGGGGGACTTGCCCCTCATTGGGAGATTGGAAAGTAGAAGAATGTCACATAGAGGAAGAGGATGATGGAGCTAGATGCAGCTGCTTCTCCTGTAAGGAATGATGATGTAGCTGCAAAGCCACAGGTGGTGGAAGGTGAGAGCTCTTCTGGTGAGGGCCAGAGGAAGAAGAAACAAATAGTGGCCCTTGGCAACACCCTTACTGCAGTGTACTGATGCTATCTGATCACATGGTAGCAACAGAGAGCAGTCTGTTGTCTTCCTGGAGTATGTATCCAAGACATAAAAGAGAATTTTGCAAGGATTGTAAAAATGGATGACTACTACCTACTTTTGGTAATTGACATGGGGACAAATGATATTGCCAGAAGAATTCTAGAAAGCACTACCAACAACAGCTTGGGCAATAAACTAAAGATTGGCTATGAAAGTGGTGCTTCAGAATGTAATTTGGATTTCTGAGCCATAGATTAAAACATAGGGATGATGGACTCCTGGCTAAAGCTTTGGCTGGTGTTATGCAAATCTAATGAAAAGGGATTTAAAATTAAAATGATGAGGAAGGGAGAAATCTGCCTTTGTAAATCCATCAAGGTAGATATGATGAAAGACTTATAGCAACTGAGACACCAAGAAATTCACAAGAGATAAAATCCAAGAAAGGAGCCAGTAGTAAAAGTAAAAGTCTCACATGTCCACACATAGGTGCCCAAATTTACGACAACAAGAAGAACTCAAGATCCCAATGGAAATAGGCAAATTTTACCTCATAGGTATCACTAAGACTTAGCAGGAGTGAAACCCATGACTCTGAGAGAAACAAGTCCAGTAAAAAGGGGTGGGTGGAGGGCAGCATTGTACAATTAAGGTACACTCATGGGAGGAAATCAAAAAAACATAGAAGGGTAACATGCTGGAGAACAATGGAAAGAAAAGCAGAAGTGATTTTGCCCTCAGCAAATATAGATCCCTTGGACATATTACAAACCTGGCACAAAGATGGGCAACTTCAATTATACAGTAGTTTGCTGGTGCTCTTTGTCAAAAGCAGAGTAATAGATAATTTCTTGACTTGCCCCATTGATCAAATTAATCAAGCAACAAATATTTGTTAAGCACCTACTATGGTTTATTCATTGTGCTAGTCATTCAAGAGAGAAATAAAGTGAGAAAGTCCAGATAAACAAATCCAGTGTACCCACAAAATAAACACAGTGATTAGGGAGAGGAGCAGAAACAGGAAAGGCCTGAAGGTTTAGGCTTTTGAATTTAGCCTTACAGAGAGTTTGGGGCATGGGGTTCAAGGAGGCACAGTTGAAGAGGGAACATATTCCAGGCTTGGGGAGCAGTCTGTACCAAGTCCCAGATTTGGGAAATGGAACATCCTTTGGAGGGAATGGCAAGTGGGCCAGCTGCGCTGGTGAGGGGGATGTTATTTGTGAGCAGCTCAGAAAAACGGACTGGAGTCAGATTATGAAGGACTTAAAATGTTAAACAAAGGAGTTTAGGTTTTAACCTAAAGGCAATGGGAGCCACTGAAGTTTACGGAGCATGGGAGTAACCTGGTTAGACCTGACCTTTAATAATAGTCAGTGGGGAGCTGTGTGGAGGATGGATTAGTGAGGGAAGAGCCTGGGTATGGGAACCCACAACACTTTCAAGCATAATCTGCATATTAACATTTTCTTCATCACTTTCTTTAGACAACCAAAAGAAAACCCCACCAATAAATCAAGCCCTGATTTGTTTACTAAATTTTTTTTTTTACTAATTTTCAAGGTGTGAATACTCACACTGAAAATTTAACAATTGTCTTATGAGCTGGCTTGAGCTGGCTCCAGCATAACTCTGATGGAGGGAGACTGATTAGTGGGCAATTGGATTGACCAGGTGATATGTGAGGAGGGCTTGCACTGCAGTGACTGCTGGGTACATGGGGAGATGGGGATAGACATAAAAAGAGATTGAAAGAGAGAGATAGGTGAGAAGTGAGCTCAGGACAGGGCCCTGGGGCGTACTCATGCACTGAAAGAGGAATATGGATAATGAACCTATGAAGGGAACCAAAAAGGATCATTTCGAAGGTAGGATCACCATGACAGAAAAGTGCCAGGAAAACCTGAAGAGAGGAGAATACACAGAAGGAGGAGGGGGTGGGAATCAGTGGCCAACACTCCAGAGAGGTCAGGAAGGATGAGAATTGAGAAAAAGTCAGTGGTTTTAGCTAATGAGAGAGCACTGGTAATTTTGTGGGTAGACGTTCCCAAAAAGTGCTAGGGACAGAAGCCAGATTGCAAGGAGTGGATAAGTGAGTTGGAGGTGAGAAAAGTGGAGGCAGCAAATGTAGAAAGCCTTTTCTAGGAGTTTGGCTATGAAAGGGAAGAAAACTTTATAATGCTAGCTGATAGGGGTGGAGGGGCAACTAAAAATTTTTTAAAGATAGGAGAGACTTGGGAAATTTTGAAGGCAAAAGAAAAGGAGTAATCCTATAAGGAGAGGTGGATAATTTGGGAGAGAATGGTTGAAGGAGGGGCAGACTGCCAGAGGACATGGGAAGGGATGAGACAAAGGGCCAGTTAACATTCCCAAGGAGAAGCGTGCTCCCTCTCTCTCTCTCTCTCTCTCTCTCTCTCTCTCTCTCTCTCTAGCAAATGGGGAGAAGATGAGTGATCTTAAGTGTGAAACTTGGTGGCAGGGAGAGGAAGCTTGAAATGTGTGGCTTTGATTTTTTCAGTTCTGCACGAGGTAAGGTCTGAAAAGAAAGGAAGATCTGGAGTAGCTGCTGTGGAGGGTGTAACAAAGAAATGACCAGGGAAGAGAAAAAGGATTGGGGAGCAGCAGTGAGAAGACAACTGAGGTGGGACAAAACAAATTTACAGTGTAACCAGTCATGTGGTCGTTAGATAATTTGGTCTTCAAAAGGTAGAGGAACCAACAAGGGGAAATCCTATTCTGGATCTGATATTTACCAATAGGAAGGAACTGATTTGGGGAATGAAAATGATGGGAACCTTGTAAAAAGTGATTACTCCTTCCTAAAGTTTGTGATCAAGGAGAGAGGAAAGGTAGGCACATACTATGATGTGCACCCTAGCCTTTAGGAAAACAGATTTCAAAGGGCTCAGGGGAAAAATAGGTAGGACCACCATGGACTAAAATATATAGAGGAAATAAGTACAGGAGTGTTGGAAAATTCTCAAGTATGAAATTCTGAATAAACAAAGGAAAACCATTCTAATGAGGAGAAAATAGAAGCTGTGTAAAGAGAAACAGGCAACTTCCCAACCAACCTGGATTTTTAAAAGAAGGTAGACATAAGATGGAAGCAAGAGCAAACAAAGGAGAATGAATCTAAGTGTGGAATGTGAAGTGTGGCATAAAATAGTGTCAGGAAGAAAGGAAAGAAAGGAAGGGAAGGAAGGAAGGAAGGAAAAAAGAAAGGAAGGAAGAAAGGGAAAGAAAAAGAGGAGAGAGAGAAGAGAGGGGAAGAGAGAAAGAGAAAGAAAAAAGGAAAGAAAGAGAAAAAGAGAGGGAGAGGGAGAAAGAGAGAAAAAGAGGAAGAGACAGAAAGAGAAGAAAGAAAAAGAAAGAAGGAAAAGTTCAGAATGATCAGAGGCTGGAAAGGAAAACTCAGGGTTTCCCTAATTGTTTAGGAGGAAAGCAGAGACAAGAAGGGACAAAGCCTTGGGGCCTCTGACCATTTATGACAAACAGAATGCACAAACATCTGGGACTTCTTTTGGTTCTGTTTTCTTGGCCAAGGAGAATGATCTTACCAATGGGAAGTGATGAACAAAATTGGCTAGCATGAAGTAAGGCTATGGAAAGAGAGCCCCCAACTGCCCTTGATGAATTCAAACTACTTGGCCTGCAGTCTTAGGGACTGAAAGAACTGGCAGATATGATTCTTAAGCTCCCCATGGTGCCATTCAAAGGCTCCCAGAGAATGGGAGAGGTACCATAAATTGGAGAAGGCTGAACGTTATCCTGACTTTCAAAAATGGGAAGAGAATAATGGGAAGAGTGGCAAACTAGTGGCCAATGAGGTTTGACTTTGATTCCTGGGAAAATTCTAGAACAGACCACTAAAAAACCAGTTAGTGAACATCTAGAAAAGGAAGCAGTGATCACAAAGAGTCATCACGGGCAGCTCAGACTTGGGGAGAATGGCAGCCAGGGGTGGCAGCCTAAGGAGGTCTGTGCCCCAGGTGTATGGCATGGCTGGAGCTGCTCATGTCAGCAACCTGGCTCCTACTGCTATGCCCAACTCCTCCTGCCATCACATCCATTGCAGCCTGCTGCTGGGGTAGCTGCTCTCAGGCCTAGCCCTGTGGTGCCCCTGCCACCCTCTGGCCTAGCCCTGTGACCCACTGCCTTGCAGCAAGACTAGAAAGTTTAGAAGCTGAAAACCTCCATTTTGGTCTACAAGCATCCTTTGTTCCCTTTCCCTTTCCTTCCCTCCAATCATCTGATGCTTTACTGGCAGCTTTGAGAAGAGCTGGGCCACTGCAGGTCACTGCTTCTTCACTTTGGTCTTCTATGTCTCTTCTGTCCTTCTCTTCCTCCTGCTTGAGGTCTTTTGGCTTTGGGAGAGTAGAGGACACCATGGATTTCACTCCAGTGGCTTTTTCATGTTGAACGTCAGCTCCATTAGCATATGAAGAAGAGTTTCATTCTTTGGGGTCCCTGTACTCTCAGCAGTGATACCTTGGCTCCTGTTGGTTACCTCCTGGTTTATTCCCCAAACCTCTTTCCTCAGCAACATTGGTGGACTCTGATTGGCTTTATCTACAGTTGTGGTTACTGATCATGCCTCAATCTCTTGGAGTCAGTTGCACTCAAACTAGAGCTTGTCCGAAAGATGGAAGGATATGCACTAGACAGTAACAGAGTTGGGTGGGTTTCCCACTGGCTGAATGGCTAGACTAGAGAGTGGGCAGTAATGGTTTGATGTCAGCTTGACAGAAGGTCTCCAGTAGAGTGGCCCAGGGATCTATGCTTGGCTCTGTGTTGTTTAAAAACTTTTTTTAACCAAATGATTTAAAGACATAGATGGCAAGCATATCACATCTGCAAATGGCACGAAGCTGGGAGAACTAACACACTAGACAAAGTGGGGATCCAAAAAGATCTTGACAAGCTAGATCACTGGGCTGAATCTAATGAGATGAAATGTCAAGGTCAAATGTCAAATGTCAACCCTTGGACTGCCAAAAATTCACCTCACAGGAAGCAGCAATTTCCCTGAAAGAGATCTAGGGGCTTTAGTGGACTACAAGTGCAGTGATGTGTGAGCTCAGAAAGCACAGTATGCCTTGGGCTGCACTCTGGAGGTTAGAGCTTCCAGGAATCCACTCTGCCCTGACCAGGCCACATCCCAATTAAGCTCCATTCTGGGCTCCACAGCTCAGGAAGGGAACTGATAAGGTGGAGAGAAACCAGGAGGGTGAAGGGCCTAGAGTCCATTCAAATAGGAGGCCAGGTTGAGAACTGTGGCTGCCCAGCTGAGCCCAGTGACTGACTCGTGGCAGGAGTTCAACAGATGCCTGATTGATTGATTGAGAGAAGACTGGGGGAAGGGCATGAGAGCCATGTAGAAGAAAAACTGGACTTGGGCAATGCAGAGGCAAATCAGGCTTGTGGGTAGAATAACTTCCAACTAATGAGAGCTACCCCCTAATGGTGCAGGGCTGCCTCAAAGGAAGTGGGAAGGCCTCTTCTTGGAGGCCTTTGAGCAGAGGCTGGATGACCACTTGTCATATAGGTTATAATAGTGACTTTTTCTATCAAATGAAAGGGGCACTAGGGATTCTAAGAGGCAGAGTAGAGGAAGGAGTGAATTGCAGGCATGGAGATGGGAGGTGGGAGATGGGAGACAGGAGATGGGAGAACCGGAATGAGAAAAGTGCCATGGGGGAGGAACAGTAGAAAGCCAGTTTGCCTGGATTGGCATGCATGAATGTAATGAGACTGGAAAGATAGGTTGAGAGGCAGGTGGTGTAGTACTTTAAATGACCCAAAGAGGAGTTTCTATTTGATCCCATGGCAACAAGGAAGCAATGAAGCTTCCTGAGTAGGGGAGGCACCTTGGAAAATAACCTTGGTGGTTGTGTGATAGACTGGAATGGGGAAAATCCTCAAGGCAGGCACACCAATGAGGAAGTTACTCCAAGGAGCTGGGAGAGGCTACGAGGGCCTGGACTAGGGTGGTGGCTGTGGGGCTAGAGGTGCCAAGTCTCGAAACATGAGTGTGAGTGTGGCAGTGGAAGCAACAAGTAAAGAAAGCTTTTTTTCTAGGAATTTGGCTGTGAAGGGAGGAGAGATACAGGCCAATAGCTCAAGGGGGCAATGGTGTCAATAGAACATATTGTCAAGAATCAGGAAGACCTGTAGGTGACCTGTAAAGGGACTGTGGATAAAGAATGAAGAGTAGAGAGAGGGAGAATATAATGAATGGGGAAAGCTTGCAGAGGAGGCTGGAGTGAATAGGTTCAAGGACACAATTAAAGGGCTTGGCCTTGGAGAAGAGGACCATTTTATTCCTCTGAGACTGGAGCAAAGGAGAGAAATGGGATGATTTTGAGAGTTAGAGGACATGAGTTCTAATCCTGACTATGTGTATGCCTCTGGGCAAGTCCCCTCCCTTCTGTGGGCCCTACTTTACTCTTCTTTAAAATGAGGGCATAAATCAGTCTACACTTGAGGGTCCTTTTTGGTTCTAGGTCCTTTGAGGTTTCTGGGCAGTCCTTCCTTCTCTACCCTGTGCTCTTATATGGCTTCTCCTCTTTTTCTAGTCAAGGGAGGCCTGATCAACTTGTCTTCACTAGCCATGAGAGGCTGGCATTGGCTTGAAGCCCCAAACTCCAAGGTGATCCATGGAAGCTCTATTTGCAGAGAAAAAGGGGAAAAGTGAAATCAAACTGAATGGAGACATAGGAACCTTGTGCTCCATTCCTGGTTATGTTCCTAACTGTGTGGCCTTTGGCAAGTCACTTAACCTTGACAGTCCTCAGGTTCCTCATCTGTAAAAGGGGGATTAGAATACCCAATAGGATCAGTGTCAAGAAAGCTCGGGGGAAACCTCAAAGTGCTACAGAAATGGGAAGAGTTATTATTGTTATCATTAGTTGACCTCTAAGGTCACTGTTGGTTGACATTCTACAATTCTATTTTTGGAAGTGAGTTTCCCCTCTTTTCCCCGAGTATCCAGAGGGGGAGGGGAGATGCTAGAAAGAGCATTGGAGGTAGAGGTAGCATGCCTTGGCTCACATCCCAGTTCTGCTACTAAGCTGTGTGACTTTGGGTCATATTCTTCCTCTCTCTGAGCCTCAGTTTCCTTATCTGTAAAAATAAGAGGAAAAAGTATTTATACTAGGGTGGGAGAGGGGAGCAGTTTAGTAATTGCAAAATGACACTGAATATAAGCAGAGAAAAGAGAAAGGAAGGAGGAAGGGCCTAGATAAACACTGAGGTAGGGATGGCTGGGAGACCTCCCAGGGCACACAGCTTCAGACTATTTTCCATTTGAATGACATAGTCATTGTATCCAGTCTCATTTCCTTCCAAGCGAGGTTCATCTGTGGAACCGGATGTCCAGAATTTGGGTCTAGAGTCATTTGAATATTTCAGCTGCTCACTGGTAGGATTTTCGTAACAGCACATTTTCATAGAGGTTCCAAACTGATATGCATACATTACCTCTTTTGAGTCCCATAGCAGTGAGATAGCTAGGACAGCATCACCCACATTTTACAGATGGGCAGAGAGAGTCAAGAAAGTGATTTGGCCAAAGTCACAAAGCAGTGGCTGAGTTGGGATGAGTAACCAGTTCTCCCGACTTCCATGAAGCCCGGTAGTCTTGCCTTTCTTCCTCTGGAGCAATTCTGGTCAGAAGCTGAGTAGGGAAGGGTGGAAACCACTGATGGAGTGTGGTTTAAGAGTTCTGAGGGGATTTCATTCATCAGCCTTCCCCTTTCCCCTGGAAACTAGCTGTGGTCTGGTCAATTCTTCGGAGAACTCAATGGCTTCTTGCTGGGGATTCCCAATCTCTTGTGCAGGCTTATGTCACTTTACCAACTCAAGAAGTGCATGTACAGAGACAGCTGAGCTCCCTCCTTTCCACCGCTCCCCCACCCCCAGCCAGAGAGGTACAGTTAAGCATCTAAATGTACCACACTGTAAGTGGCTTAAGTGCCGGCGCCATTCATCGTCTGGGCTGCCAATCCAGGGTCAGATTCTGAGAAAATGTTAATATGAATGTAGATGCAGGTACAGTAAAGCCTGCCCAGCTGAGGTCACAAAAGGAATAATCAGCCCTGATTCTCCAACACTGGATTCAGACTGTGGTATGGGAGAGCTAGAAGGGAGCTCAGAACACAACCCCTTAAAGGGAGCTGGCCACTGAAGCCCAGAACTCCCTCCCTGCACTCCCCCTCACCACGGCCTGCATGGGGTTCCCCGAACAGATCTGATGCCCAGGCCAGTCCTGTCTATCTGTCTATTAAGAGAGAGCCACACGTCCAATGACCCCCTGTGCTAGTTTATCCAGCCCAGTTTTTCTTCCAGGCCCCTCAGTGCCAGGGCCTCCCCTCCCAGCTATATAGTGCCTCCAAAGGCTGGGAAAGGAGGGCAAAAAGGGGGAACCAACACCTACTACGAGAGAGATGAGGCTGGTATAAGCCTAACCCTGGAGGAGCACAGAGTCAGTCTGCTGTCTGGAATTGTAGCTCTAGTCCTGCCTACTTCTTCCTGGTCCTTAGTTTAACAAAGGGTGGTAAAAGCAAGGTTTGGGAGAACTGGTCAGGGTGTCGGGCAGTCACTAAAGACTGGCTAGGGCCTGTCTGTGTGGAGCTACAGAGGAAAGAAATTGATGTTTTATCATCATCAAATCCAGAGTCCAAAGCTCTAGGAGTCAGTTCCTCATCAATAGGGAGCCAGAAGAAAAGGGAAAAGAATCAGGCAGGGCTTGCAAGCTTTCTGTGGGTTAAATAGTGAGGAGGAACTGTATGCCCACTCTGCCTCAGCAAAGTTCCCATGAGGGAATGTGGTGCAGTGACAAAAACTTGTAGGGGATCCATTTTCTAAACCCAGAGAATGGGTGCTCAGAAGGACTAGGATTCTGCAATCCTGGAATGCTAAAACCCCAGAGGAAGAGTTTCTGGCTTATGGAGGTTAGGAGCATCACATGGGCTTCAGGACAAGTGGACTCACCCCTTGTATCCAGAATGGTGCCACCACATCTTCCATTAGAACCTTCTATTTATCTCCATCATTGCTATTAGGTGAACAAGATTGGGCCTATTTTGCATATTGAGAAATTGAGGCCAAATAGATTCAGGATGTTGGCTACTGCCAGGCCTAAGAAGGCCTAGCTCTTAATAAATTTGTATTGATTGACTGATAATAGGATTGCTATCCTAAAGAAATCCCTCTTTATCCTGGGATCATAAATGGTCCTGGGGAAGCCAATAGGTTCCCACTGTTTAAAAAAACAGGCTCAATTACTATTAAAAAAGGATACATCAAGATGGCGGCTGGTAAGCACAGACTAGAGTGAGCTCCGTACCCGAGTCCCTCCAAAAACCTATAAAAATGGCTCTGAACCAATTCTAGAACCGCAGAACCCACAGAACAGCAGAGGGAAGCAGGGCTCCAGCCCAGGACAGCCTGGATGGTCTCTGGGTGAGGTCTTTCCCACACGGAGCTGGGAGCTGGGAACAGAGTGGAGCAGAGCCCAGCCTGAGCGGCGTGGACGATCCAGACCAGAAGCCGGGCGGAGGGGGCCCTAGCGCCCTGAATATGTGAGCTGCAGCAGTTACCAGACCCCTCGACCCACAAACACCAAAGACTGCGGAGAAGGTTAGTGGGAAAAGCTGCGGGAGTGGAAGGAGTTCGCGGTTCGGCCTCCAGCCCCGGGGGCAGCGGAGGTGGGACAGCTACAGCTGTTGTTACTTCCGGCTCCAGGCCCACCTGGTGGGAGGAATTAAGTGGCGGATTAGAGCAGGAGTGCAACAGCCTGCTGAAGATCTAAGCCCAGTCTGGACTGGGGGTCCTTGGGGAAGGAGGAGTGCGGCTCTGACAGAGCTGGCACCTCCCCCCCAAACGTAGAACATAGAACTCGTTAGTCTACAAGCAGTCATACCCCACTGAAAAACTCAAGGGTCAAGTTAGTTGATTGGGAATATGGCCAGGCAGCGAAAACGCGCCCAGAATCAGTCTCAGACTTTGGATTCTTTCTTTGGTGACAAAGACCAAAACACACAGCCTAAAGAAGACAACAAAGTCATAGAGCCTACAACCAAAGCCTCCAAGAAAAACATGAACTGGCCCCAGGCCATAGAAGAACTCAAAAAGGATTTGGAAAAGCAAGTTAGACAAGTAGAGGAAAAATTGGGAAGAGAAATGAGAAGGATGCAAGAAAGCCATGAAAAACAAGTCAATGACTTGCTAAAGGAGACCCAAAAAATACTGAAAAATACACTGAAGAAAACAACACCTTAAAAAACAGACTAACTCAAATGGCAAAAGAGCTCCAAAAAGGCAATGAGGAGAAGAATGCCTTGAAAGGCAGAATTAGCCAAATGGAAAAGGAGGTCCAAAAGACCACTGAAGAAAATACTACTTTAAAAATTAGATTGGAGCAAGTGGAAGCTAGTGACTTTAGGAGAAATCAGGATATTATAAAACAGAACCAAAGGAATGAAAAAATGGAAGACAATGTGAAATATCTCCTTGGAAAAACCACTGACCTGGAAAATAGATCCAGGAGAGATAATTTAAAAATTATTGGACTACCTGAAAGCCATGATCAAAAAAAGAGCCTAGATACAATCTTTCAGGAAATTATCAAGGAGAACTGCCCTGATATTCTAGAGCCACAGGGCAAAATAGAAATTGAAAGAATCCATCGATCGCCTCCTCAAATAGATCCCAAAAAGAAATCTCCTAGGAATATTGTTGCCAAATTCCAGAGCTCCCAGATCAAGGAGAAAATACTGCAAGCAGCCAGAAAGAAACAATTTGAGTATTGTGGAAACCCAATCAGAATAACCCAAGATCTGGCAGCTTCTACATTAAGAGATCGAAGGGCTTGGAATGCGATATTCTGGAGGTCAATGGAGCTAGGATTAAAACCTAGAATCCCCTACCCAGCAAAACTGAGTATCATGTTCCAAGGCAAAATATGGATTTTCAATAAAATAGAGGACTTTCAAGCTTTCTCAGTGAAAAGACCAGAACTGAATAGAAAATTTGACTTTCAAACACAAGAATCAAGAGAAGCATGAAAAGGTAATCAAGAAACGGAAATTGCAAGGGACTTACTAAAGTTGAACTGTTTTGTTTACATTCCTACATGGAAAGATGATGAGTATGATTCATGAGACCTCAGTATTAGGGTAGTTGAAGGGAATACGCATATATATATATATATATATATATATATATATATTTATGTGTATATATATATATATATGTTTATGTATATATATAAGTGAATGTGTATGTATGTATATATCTATGTGTATATGTATGTATGTGTATATATATATATATATATATATATATATATATATATATGTAAAAGAGAGAGAGAGCAGACACAGGGTGAGTTGAAGATGAAGGGAAGATATCTAAAAGAAATAAAATGAAATTAAGGGATGAGAGAGTAACATACTGAGAGAGGGAGATAGAGAGAGATAGAATGGGGTGGATTATCTCGCATAAAGGGGGCAAGAGGAAGCAGTTCTATGGGAGGAAGGGAGAGGGTGGGTGAGGGGGGAATGAGTGAACCTTGCTCTCATCAGATTTGGCCTGAGGGGGAATACCATACATACTCAGTTGGGTATCTTACCCCACAGGAAAGAAGAGGGAGGAAGATAAAAAAAAATAAAAGGCGGGGGGGGGGATGATGGAGGGGAGGGCAGATGGGGGTGGAGGTAATCAAAACAAACACTTTGGAAAGGGGACAGGGTCAAGGGAGAAAATTCAATAAAGCGGGATGGGTTGGGAAGGAGCAAAATGTAGTTAGCCTTTCACAACATGAGTATTGTGGAAGGGTTATACATAATAATACATGTGTGGCCTACGTTGAATTGCTCAACTTCTTAGGGAGGGTGGGTGGGAAGGGAAGAGGGAAGAGAATTTGGAACTCAAAGTTTTAAAATCAGATGTTCAAAAACAAAAAAAGTTTTTGTATGCAACTAAAAAATAAGATACACAGGCAATGGGGCGTAGAAATTTATCTTGCCCTACAAGAAAGGAAGGGAAAAGGGGATGAGAAGGGAGGGGGGGTGATAGAGGGGAGGGCTGACTGGGGAACAGGGCAACCAGAATATAAGCCATCTTGGAGTGGGGGGGAGGGTAGAAATGGGGAGAAAATTTGTAATTCAAAATGTTGTGAAAATCAATGCTGAAAACCAAATATGTTAAATAAATAAATTGCATTTAAAAAAAAAAAGGATACATCAAACCAGGGCCCTCTCTTCCAGTTCTGGCCAATCCAGTGACCCCAAAGCAAGTCCTGTGGCTCTTTAGCCACATCCTTCTGGAGAATGGGAGGCTCATAAACAGGGCAGCTGGACCACTGGTCAGCGGGAAGGGAAGAAGATTTAATGAACTACTAGTAGACAAAGGAAGGCAGGGAACAAAAGGGTCATTCTTCCCTTCCCAAGGCTGGAAGGCTGCCTGCATGACAGAGAGGGAAATCAGGGCCAGCAGCATGACAGAGATAGCTGAAAAGTGCATTGTACAGGGGGCCCAGATAGGGCTAAGAAATGCTTCCGTCTTGCCTGGAGGAGAGTCAAGGCCAAAGGCAACTAGGGTCCTGGGCTGGGTTGGGAGGAAAAAGAGGGGCTCTCTAGTCAGGAGCCTAAGAGCTGCAGGCTCTAGTAAAGGCACAGGGTTCAGACTTGCCCCCTCCCACCTTGCTGGCCCATAATAGGTACACTGGAGCCACCCAAGCACCTAATGGGTGACCTAAGAGAAGCTCAAAGGGGAAGGCCCAGTAGGCAAGAGGGGAAAAGATGGCTTCAAGCAGACGTCAGCAATACTGAGATAGAGAAGGAACAATGTTTAGGAACCTCAGAGGTCCTGGTTAAAGTCACAGTAAGAAGAAACAGTATTAGGTCACCCCATGAGGAAAGCCAAATGGGGCCCATTGCTAACTTCCCTCACCGTCTCCCTACCCTCCGACATTTGGCTGCAGGTAAACAGACACACGATGGCACAGGCCTAGTAGGTCAATGATGATATGAAGGGATAGCACATAGGTGGTGATGAGCAGGTGGTCTCTATTTCCACTGAGGGCAGGACAAGAGGGAACAGTTTGAAAGGTAAGCAGGAGAGAATGATGGGAGATCCTGACAAGACTGTCTTCTTACCTTAACTGTGGTCCCACATCTCCAAAGGCCTTCTCTACCTGGGCATCCTCCTCTGTGCTTACATCCTTCAAGGCCCAACTCAGAAATAACCTTCTTTCCTGGTCACCACAGCCTTCAGAATGGATTTCTCCCTTCTACAGCACTGTCTACTGTCTGTTCTACTTAGTGGACACCTATAATACAAAACTGCCTCGGGACTGAGGCTATTTTTGTGTGCGTGTGTCCTGTCTTCCCCCTAGATTGTAAACTCTCCATCTCCATGACAACTATTCTAGCACCCCCCCCCCCCCCCCCCGCCACCCTGCCCCAAGTCTTCTCAGCATAGACATCTCAAGTTCCTTCGCCTGATCCTTACACAGCATGATCCTAGATGGCACGAGTTTGAATCCTTTTCTGGGAGCCCTCTTTGGGTTGAGCTCTAGCTCTTCAGGGTCTGACCTCAATGCCCCAGACATGATCTGATCAGAAGAGGGCAGAGGGCCTGCCTCCTCCCTCATCCTGGACTCTCAGCTTCTGTCAAGGTACCTTGAAATTGCCCTCATTTGGGGGACAGTCACTGCACAGACACTGCAGACTCCTACAGAATTTCCCAGTCTACTCAAAGCCCCGTGCCCTACCTTCAAGCTGCACCTCGCCCCCTCAGACTGTGATGCTGATTTTTAATGCAGTTTAGACCTTGCCATTTATTCCTCTCAGGTGTGCTCCCCCCACCTGTTGAGATATCTTTGGGTTCCGATCCTGTCACTGTGTTGAGGAGCCCACGCAGCCTCCCAGCATCTCCAAATCTAATAAGTATTCCATCTATGCCTTTCCCTAACTAAGTCTGATAAAAATATCAAACGGAGCCTGGCTCTCCCTTCCTCATAGGTCTCTCTGCAGAGATCCTGGAAGCCCTTGAGAGGAAAGTATTTTTACCCCAAAATGACATCATAGTAGACTAAGGTATCATTCCTGCCCCCCAAGAGGCTTTTTCATTTTATGGTTTTAATTAATATTATAAATAACAACTAACGTATCTATAGCACTTTAGTGTTCACATCAGTAAGCTTGTAAAGTGTCACTGGTCTCATTTTCCAGAGAAGGAAGTAGGGTTCAGAGGGGTTAGTGACTTACCTATGGTCACATCCTCACTGGCACAAGAGACAAGTCTTGAGTCTTGGGTTCCACGCAATAATTGGGAATTCCTCTAGAGAATCTCCTAAACCTAGGAAAAGACTTTCTTTCAGAAGGCTCCCCCAACCTCCCCCACCCCCATTCTGTACCTTCCTCTAGGCTGTATTAATTTAATGGCCTTATTTACCTCGGAATCTCATTAGCACATTTGGATAGCACAATGCAGAGTGAAGATGTGGTAATTAGTCAACACCAAGTCACAGCCACATACAGAAGAAGAGGGGCCTGCTGCTTCTGCTCCAGCAAGATAGAGATTCCCCTCTCTCTGACCAGAAAGGCTGGGCAGGATAACCCCAAACTCCCCTCATCTCCCCCCAATTTACCTTTCCCCACATTCTTGGTCTTTCCTTACCCTTTTTACCAACCAGATGGAGACAGGTAGGAGGCCAGCTGTATCCACTTAACCTCTGATTCACTGGTCAGTCTGTAGGAAAGATAGGTTGTTAAGGTATTGTTGGACTGGGCCAAGAAGGCCACCTGCTGTCCCTCCCTGCCCTCCCTCCCCAAAGGACTAAGGATTTCCAATGGAACGGGACCTTAGAGAATGTGAGGTCAGGCCTCTCATATTACAGGTGAAGAGACTGCCCAAGTTCACGTGATTAGTAAAAAGCAGGGCTGAGATTCCAAACCAAACAGCCAGGAGGATGCCCTGGGACCTGCCTTTGGGGTGAGAGGAAAGAGGAACCAGAGAGTCAGGAAAAGCCGGTACAGAGAAGTACGGGCAGGGTAGAGAGATACTGCTACACATTCAGCTAGTTATCTCTCCTACCCAAATGACCTGCCTAGCGGTCAGCCAATGACTAAATTTAACGAAAAAAAGTAGGCAGTGGCCTCACAGCTTGAGGCCTTGGCCATGATCTCCATTCTGTAGCCCCTTTCTTTCCCTTTATTGCCTTGCAGAGGGTACAGGCAAGGGGAACATGAAAGAAGAGAAACTCGGACACTTCCCTGTTGCCCAAAACCTCAATGGGGAAGGAGGCTGGAAGTATTGGTTAAGATGATGCATTTTATTCTAGAAGATGGAAAAAGTCATTATGAAAATACAGAAACACTAATTCAGTGCTGGTAGAGCTGTGAAATGGTTCAACTATGCTGGAAAACAATTTAAAATTATACAGCCAAAGTTACAAAATTATTTCTACCCTTTGACCCTGGCTGTCCTCTACTGGGACAATCACCTACAACACAAACAGATTTACATCTCCAAACATGTTCCGAACTGCAATATCGGTGATAACAAAAACCTGAAAACAAAGCGTCTAATGGCTGAACAAATTATGATCTAGGGAATATAATGGAATATTAGTAAATTAAAAACATGTAAAAAAGTCACCTTGAGGAGACAACAAAACTGAGTATACACGATGTTCCCTGTTATGATCGTGCCACCCAAGGTGAAGAACATATTCTACCCTTGATCAAACTTTGTTTTTCAGAAAATGTACTTTGTGAGTTTGTGGGAGAGGACTTGCCTGGGTGCTTGTGGGGAACTGTCTTTTATGTCAAAACAAAATATATCAATAACTTCTCTAAAATAATTGTAAAAATAAGAGAGAGAATTTATATTATTGGGGAATTTTACTTACCCAGGTACTCGCTGGGGCCCCAAAATACCCATTAAATGACAATTTACCCTAAGCTCTCAGCTTCAAACTAGACTCCTAGGCTCCAAGCCACTGAAGCAACACAATTGTTAAGTTCAAAATAATAGGTCTTCTCCCCAGAAATCCAAGTCCATATCTGTTACTCACTAAGGGTGTGAAAGTCCTTTACCCTTTCAGAGATGCAGCTTCCTCACTGGGAAAATGAAGGCATTAGATCCCTTCAGATCCTGCTCCAGGAGGAATGGTCTAGGAGAGGATGTGGGCATGGGAAGGGGTCACCTCTGGGATGGAGGATCTAAGTGGGGCCTGAGAGCTTTCTGCACCCACAAGGCTAAGAGGCTGCCATGGCAACAGATGAAGGTGGGCATCAAGCCAGGGCCTTTACCACTCTCAATTCCCTCCCTCTGTTAACCCCCATCTCCAACACACACAGAGCACAGAATGTCTGTACCCCGAGAAGAGGAGCCAACTCTTTTCTAAACCCTTCCATCTTTCCCACAGTGAGCTTAGTGAACAACAGCATCCATTCAGCCACTTGCCCCCTCTCCTAGCATAAGGCCTCCCCAAAAGGCCCCTGTTTATCCTTCCACCCTCACATTGTGGATAGGGGTCTCTTCAACTCTTATCTGAGGATGCCGCAGAAATACAGGGATCTGTCAACTTTTTAGGTAAAACTATAAAATGTTAGAGCTGGAAAGGACCTTAAAACATACAATCTAGAACATTTGAGCTAAAACAGGCAATCCAAACCTCTCATTTTACAGAGGAAGAAACCAAGCCATAGAAAGGGGGAAAGATTTGTCTAAGGTCACAGAGCTAGTAAGGGGCAGAGCCCAGACTAGAAGGGAGTCTTCTGATTGACAATTACTACCCTGACTTAGCCTTAGTTTGCACCTGACCTTGGATCAGCTCAGCTTCTCTTGAATCCCCTTAGCCCTAAAACACCCAAACCTCAGTGGAAAACTGAAATGGGAGGGAGGGGTTGAGAGGGTTCTCATTGACACAGTCAACTATAGAATCTCAGGATGAGAAAGGACCTTAGGGGCCATCCTCTCTGTAGTGTAAACGAGTAATCTGGTTGTTGTCCTTTGGATGCTCTCTAGTCTAGGCAGCTAAGTGGTGCCATAGTGCACAGATTGCTGTGCTTGGCATCAGGAAGATCTGAGTTCAAAGGTGGCCTCAGACACTTCCTAGCAGTGTGACCCTGGGCAAGTCACATAACTCCTGTTTGCCTCAGTTTCCTCAACTGTAAAATGGAGATAATACAAACATCCACCTCACAGGGATTGTTGTAAAAATCAAATGAGGATATTTAAAAAGTGCTTAGCTTGGCACATAGTGCTATATGTTTATTATTAATTCTTATTCTTATTCTTAATGTCCCTCTTAAACTTTGGTGCTCAGAACTGAAGCCAGTACTTCCGAAGTGTTCTGACCAGGGCAGAGAAGAGTGGGACCATCACCTCATCACTCTTGGAATCTCTTCATACAGCCCAAGAATGCATTCACGTTTTGGGCGGGGCAGGGCTGCAATATCATTGTGGACTTAGGTTGAGCTTGCAGTCCACTAAAACTCCCAGCTCTTTTTCAGACAGACTGCTTTCTAGTTATGCCTCCCTTTGCTGTGCTTAAGAAACAGAGGAGAGTCAGGGCACAGTTGGAAGAGCACCGGTTGGCATTAAAGAACCTGGGTTCAAAGCCCACTCTGGCACTTACTACCTGTGTTATTTTGGCCATCATATCACTTCTCTGGGCCTCAGTTTCCTTATCTCTAAACTGAAAGAGTTGAACTTGACAGCCTCTGACTCCCTTCTACCTTATGTCTATGATCTAGGAGAAGTTTTTTTTTCAACTTAAGTGTAAGACTCTATATTTATCCTGGTGAAATTTTTCTACAAATGGAAAAATAGCTTCTTTTTCCTCCTTTGACAGAGCCAACTTATTTAAAGAAGTGTGGGGGGAAAGGCAAGGACCCAGGTTTGGGGCGGGGCTTTGAATCAGCACAATATAGTGGTGAACATACTGGAATGGAAGTCAGGAGACTGGGTTTGAGCAAGGCTCTGTCACTCACTAACAATGTGTAGACAAGTCAGTAAAATGAGGATAAGAACAACTGCACCAACTTACCCAAAGGGTGGTGAGAAGCAAATAAAATCATGGATGTTAAACTCAGCCAATCCATGGAACACTTGTGAGGCATCTACTCTGTAAAAGGGCTTTCAATCTGACTTAAATGAACCCTGCCAGCCCTGGATCATTTGTGGATAGACGTGATCTTTCTTGAAAGAAAAAGAATTTCCTGTTTTTTTATCTGGAAATCCATGAGACAGATAAAAACTAATAACTCCCACTTCCATGGCAGTGTAAGGCTTACAAAACATCTCCTTCATAACAGCCCTGTAGGTTATACAGATTTTAAGTATGAATATGGTCACATGACAGATGAGGGAAGTGGCTCATAGCCCTTAAGTGGCTTGTCCTAAGGTCACCACCAGCTAGTCAGTGGCAGAGGCAGCAGCTCCAAGTGATGGTGGCCAGCTGGTTAGCTGCACCTCAGGACCCCTTTCAGACCCCCAAATTCTCCTCTCTCAGTGGAGTCTGCTGATTTCACCACTCTACTGGACAGATGGGAATTTGTCGAGTGGGCTTTAGCCCACTAAATTTCATTCAGACATTTATTAAGTACTTTTCATGAGCCCTTTGCAAAGGGGAGGACACAAGAACACAAGGATTTGGAGTCAGAGAATTGGGATTTGCTGCTTGCCTTGAATCCATGCCATATGGGGATGGGTAGAAGGAATTAATGATGCTGAACCCAGCATGGATCAGATTTAGGGGGGTGCTTGAAGGGTTCTTGTATAGAAGAGGGACTGGGTTCGATTTGGTCTTAGAGAACAGAATTAGTCACAAGGAGCTGAAGGAGCAAAGAGGCAAATTTTGGCTCAATATCAGGAAAGCTTGTCTAACAACCAGAGCTACTGAAAAATGGCACGAGGTGCCTTGGGATGTATTGGATTATCACTCATTGGATATGCTGTACTGGAGATTCTTAGGTTATAGACTGAAGACGGTCACTGAGGCCCACTCCAAAGCAAATCCTATGATTCTGTGCTCCTCACAATGCTGAAAGGAGTGAAAGAATTAGCATTCTTTTTAGGTAAATAATGCTCCAAGAACTGAAGTGACTTACCTAAGGTCATACAGCCAGTTCACTGGAAGAGCTAGGCTGGAGCTCAGGTCTTCTGACTTCAAGTACAATGCTTTTCTACCCCAACACACTGTGTGGTTGTTGAGTCATTTCAGTTGTGTCTGACTCTCCGTGACTCCATTTGGAGTTTTCTTGGCAAAGATAATGGAGTGGTTTGCTATTTCCTTTTCTGGCTCATTTTACAGATGAGGAAACTGAGGCAAACAGGGTGAAGTGACTTGCCTGGGGTCAAACAGGTGGTAAGTGTCTAAGGCTGGATTTGAAGTCAGGAAGATAAGTCTATCCACTGCAGCACCACTTAGCTGCCCCCAACAGGATGTACTAGAATCTTAGAGTCTTAGAGTTGGAAGGAACCTCAGAGGATCTCTACCCCAACCCATACCTGAATCCTCTCTACAATATACCCAACAAGTAGTCACTCAATCTCTGCTTGAAGACCTCTATTGAAGGGGAAATCACTATTGTCCAAAGCAACCCATTCCACTTTGGGACATCTCTAATAATTGTAAGGACCTTAAATCTGAGAATGACACTATCATTCCTTGGTCCTGGTTCTGTCCTCTGGGGCCAAACACAACAAGTCAATTTCATCTGCGACTGACAGCCCTTCGTAACGGGCACAGGAAGATGGTGATCACCAACTTTTTATCCCCTCCAAGAGTTCTCAGTTATTAGAAACACAAAAATGTTAACATAATGAAATCACACAGTGAGAACCTAATAAATGTTTACTGAATTGAAATGAACAGCTTTTTAGACAATCAATAGTAACTAAAGCATTCCTCTCCGTCCTCTCATGTTTCAAAGGAAGAAGGATCCCTACACTCCCTTGGGGTACAAAGAATTATAGTTAATTCTATACCCTTTGTGATTAGTAAATTAAATTTTTGAAAATTTACACCAAAACCCGTCTCATGACTTACCTCCCAAAATTAAAGGTAAGGAGCCAGTAAGGATCAGAATGCTATCACCACCAAGTGGTTACTGAGCACCTTTACATGAAAGTCCCATCATAGGTGCTGGACCATGCAGTTGGGGAGCAGAGCAGAGAAATCGCTATCTTTTCATGATTCTCCTTAATTCTACCCCTGCTAGCTTGGAGCAGTATTTGGGCTTCTACATCAATCGACCAGTCAATAAGCATTCATTAAATGCTTGCCAAGTGTCAGGCACTCTAACTAGGAGATACGTTACAAAGACAAAAACCAAAGATTTCCTATCTTCGGTGATATTACATTCTATTGGAGGAAATGATAGGTACCCACATAAGTAAATACAAAATGCAGATATAAGAGGATTTTGGGGAGCATCAGCAGCCAGGGGTAGGCTCAGTAAAGGTTTCACGTAGGAGGTGGTACTGGAGCTGAGCTTTGCAAGAAGCTCAGGATTCCAGGAGATGAAGAGGTGATGGAAGAAGGAATGTCATGTGGGAGGGACAGCAAGGAGGCCAGTTGGGCTGGAATGCAGAGTGTGTGAAGGGGAGGGATGTGTAAGAAGCCCGGAAAGGTAGGCTGGAGCCAGATTGGGAAGGGCTTTAAATACCAAATGGAGGAGTCTGCATTTTATCCTAGAGATAACAGGGAACAACTGTAGCTTTTGAGGAGCAGGGAGTGATGTGATCACTGAGGCAGCTGCATGAAGGATGGGCTAGAGAGAGGAAAAGCTTGGAGAAGGGAGAAGAATAAAGAAGCCATCCAGGGAGAGAGAAAGGAATGGAGTGAGACATACTGTAGAGACAGAAGCTATAAAAATTGGCCATTGGTTGGATACAATGGGTGTGAGAGGAGGAAGAGTCTCAGATGATACCAAGGCTGTGAAGCTGGGTGAATGGAAAGATGATGGTGCCCTTGACAGAAATAGGAACATTAGGAAGAAAAGTAGGTTTGGAGAAAAATATAGTGGGACACGGCAAGTTTGAGAAGCCTTCACACTATCCAGTTCAAGAGGTCCAACAGGCAGTAGGTGATGAAGGACTGGAACTCAGGAGAAAGCCTAGGGCTGGATATGTAGATTTGGAAGTCTCATGCACAGAGATTCTAACAAAACTCGTAGAAGCTGATAAGATCAGGAGATAGGATATATATAGAGAAAAGAAGAGTAGAGGGTTTGGGCCTGAGCCTTGGGGTATAATCACAGCTAGAGGGCAGAACATGGATGATGGATCCAGCAAAGGAGGCTAAGAAGGAATGACCAGATGGGTACAAGGCAGGCAGTATCACAGAGACCCAGAGAGGAGAGATTATACAGAGGAGAAGGTGGTCAACAGAGTTAAATGCTGCAAAGAAATAAAAAAGAATGAGGACTGAGAAAAAGCAGTTGGATCTTGCAATTAAGAGCTTAGTAACTTTGGAGAGAGTAATTTTAATTAACTGGGTAATAAAGTCAGAAGCTAGATTTCAAGGAGTTGAAAAGTGAGTGAGAAAGTTGAGGCAATGAATGTAGATTGTTTTTTTCAAGAAGCTTGGCTTTAAAAAGGAAAACAGATACAGGACAATAGCTTGGGGTGGCAGGGTCAAATGGGGGCTTTTTAAGAATGGGGAGACGTAGGCAGCAGTTCTTTTGGGCAACCTGGACAGTGGTAGGCAAAATGAGGGGACTGGACTAGATGGAGTATAAAGTCCTTTGCAGCTATAAATTTATATATTTAGTTGCATTACAAGAAACAGAGAAAGGAGGCTGATGGGAAGACAGGAGACTCCTACAGGCTATACTGTAATTTGATGTAACAGAGAGCAATGAGGAGACTGGGATGGAACCATGAACTCTAAGGCTACGGTACATCAGGGAGCTAGCTATCGGAGGAAATTCACTTGGAGACTGAGGCACAGGAAGGCTAAAAGATGACCAAAGCAAAGGTCTGGAAACTCTCAGCTATACAAATTCTGTCTGAACAGTGCTATACAAATTAGAAACACAGTAAGGAAAGGATGTGATAAAGAAATCTTGCCCTAGAATACAAAGTCCACTGCAAACAGAGAAGATATGTGGCTAATGAAAGGAAAAGAACACAAAACATGGAGCTGACCCTGTCACTCTCCTACTTGACACCCTACAGTGGCTCCCCCCTGCTTTATTCTGGCATTCAAGGATCTCCACAACCTGGCACCACTCTATTTTCTCACACTTATCTTCCTCATCTCCCAGTCTACTGAATCACTCTCCAGCCCTGGACATATCCTGTGTTTTCCCTCCTCCATGTATTTGTTGCCTCCCCTCCCCTCCAACCTCTGACTCATACCCATTTTTGGAGGCCCAGCAGGTGCTATCTCCTCCTCTATAAACCTTCTGACCAATGGCTCTAGCTCAAGCTTGAATGCACTCTCTCCAAAGCCTGAACTCTCACAGTATCTTGTCCTCCATTACATACTTACACTCAACTTTGTATTTCTGTTAGCATACAGACATCTCCCCTACTAGGACGGCTTACACGTTAAACCATTTTATAAATTTACAAAAAGTACTTACCTTACTATACTCCCCTTTGGAAGTACTATTGCCCATTTTATAGATGAGGAAACTGAGGCTCAGAGGTTAAGATATTTGCTCAAGGCCATACATTTGGTAAATGGCAGTAGTGGCACTAGAACCGAGATCTTCTGACATTCAGTGCTCCATGGTCCCTCCCGGCTTTGATATTCTATGATCTAAGGTTCCTTCCACTATTCTTTCCTTTACACTATGCTGCTTTTAAAGCTAGTTAAGGGAAGGGTCTTATTGATTTCTGAGTCTCTTCCCCTGCCTCCACTGCCTAGCAAAGGGTCTTGTCCATAGTTGGCAATTCAGTAAAGTTTTGAACGAACAAAAGCAAGGAAGGGCCATGATGGTGCACAGGAAGACAGAGCTGAAAAAGTATAGTAGCAACAACTTTTTGCAGGGTCATTGGCTTTTGGTACAGGAACACATAACAGCAATGAGGTTTGAATGAGGCTTCTAAATACAGTATATAGAAAGTGATTTGGAGGCCTGCATTTGCTTTCTATCTGCAGTATCTGCCGATAAGCTGAAGGTTATATGCAGGAAACTAGGATGCAGTGTCCCTGAGGTAAATAAAATGTTAAAAGGTTTTCATATCACTGAGAAACACCTGGGAAATTACTTTCCTTTTGGCTGGGGGTGGTGGTAATCCATCAGGCCCAATCTTCTACAAAGTCATATTCTGATGCTTCATCTTGGTATGGAGGTGACCCAGTGTTCTCGAAGGCCATGTCAGAAGAGCATAAGCTCTGGTAGGTTCTCCCATGCTAGAAAGGCTTCAAATACTGTTCCAGAAACAGACCGAGTCTGTTTTACAAGGACCAGCCAAGCTAAGTATAATGAGGCTTATCACCTCTAGACTGTATACTTGGCGATGAATTTTTGGCCATGGAAAGCCATAAAGCAAATAAAAATAAAAATGGCCTTCGGTTCTGTGGTGTCCCTTCAACCCCTTCAGTGATGGTGGAAGGGGGGTGAATGAGGGGGCAGAGGGTGCTAAGAATCAGTTGTCCAGCCATCTATAAAAATCATTAACTCAAGCTAAATGTGAGATACTTGTCTAATGGGCGAGCATGCTACTGGATGTCCTCGAGTAGATCAAGTTTAACATTCTCACTATAAACTAAATGAGAAGAAAGAAAAAAGTTGCCATTAAATGTAAAGACAGCTTTCCTTTGAGAGGCAAATCAAAGTGTTAGCAGAGTTGGTTTTATCATGTGCCTAAAGGCAACAAGAAACGTCATTTCATGGGGGATTAAGCATCTTAATATTGCAGTTCTCATGAGAAGTATTTGCAAACAGACCCTTATGAAAATAACTGAAGCTTACAGAACGTCTCTTACTGGGGATGAAGGAGTAGAGCCATTCTACAGAGAACTCACTAAGGCTCTCCAATTAAATCGACCTATACTCCTATACTCATTGACTTCAATGCAAAGGTGAAAATAGATGAGGATGGTGAAAAAATACAGCAGAAAACATGGATCAGGAATAAGGAATGAAGGAGACCAATGACTCTCAGGACCATACAGCAGTCTAGATCATACGAAAAGCCTATGTCTGCAGACCATGACCATGAATATTTTTTAAGAAAATAACCGTCAGATGCTGAACATGGCAAGCACAAATATCACCAAAAATAAAGTGCTATTTTAACAGACTGTTAACAATTCATTATTGGTGTGGAAGTCATTAGAAAAACAAATACAAATATAAAACCAGAAGAATATATATCAGAAAAATGCATGGTATATAATGAAAATAGTTCAAATTTTGTTGTTTGTCATTGAGTTGTTCAGTTGTGTCCTGCTCTTCCTGATCCCATGGACTACAGTACACCAGGCCCTTTTATCCTCCACCGTCTCTTGAAGATGTCCCTTGTTTCCATGAACATCTACCCATCTCATCTTCTGCCATCTCCTTTTCCTTTTGCCTTCAATCTTTCCCAACATCAGTCTTTTCCAATGACTCCTGTCTTCTCATTATGTGGCCGAAGTATTTAAGCTTCAGCTTCAGTATTTGACCTTCCAGCGAATAGCCTGAATTAATTTCTTTAAGTATTGACTGATTTGATCTCCCTTCTGTCCAAAGGACTCTTAAAATCTTCTTCAGTACTATAGTTTGAGAGCATCAATTCTCTAGTGCTCAGCTTTCCTTATAGTCCAACTCTCACAGCCATACATTGCTACTGGAAAAACCAGAGCTTTCACTATACAGACCACTGTCAGCAAGGAGATGTCTCTGCTTTTTTAGTCTGCTATCCAGACTTGCAATAGCTTTCCTTCCTGCTTTCTTTCTTTCTTTCTTTCTGTCTTTCTTTCTTTCTTTCCTTCCTTCCTTCCTTCCTTCCTTCCTTCCTTCCTTCCTTCCTTCCAAGGAGCAAGTGTCTTTTAATTTCATGGTTACAGTCACTATCTGCAGTGATCTTTGAGCCCAAGAATATAAAATCTGACACTGCTTCCATTTCTTCTCCCTCAATTTGCCAGGAAGTGATGGGATCAGTTGTCAAGATCTTAGTTTTTTATGTTAAGCTTTAAGACCTATTAAAACAAGGTACTGAAGGGAGCAAGGGGTGGGGGAGTGCCCAAGTTAGCAAACAACTGCATTGCTAATCAATCAATCGACAAGCCCTTATCAGATATCTATACCACGTGCTAAGCAATAGGAATCCAAAGCCAAAAAATGAATCTCTTCCCTTGGGGAATTTACAATATGTACCCATATGAGGATCTACAAAGTAAACCTAATTTAATTTGGCAGGGGAAACTAACAGCTGAGGAGATCAGGAAAGACCTCAAATAGATGCGGGCACTTGAGCTGAACTTTGAAGGAAGTCAGGGATTCTAAGAGGCAGAAGTGAAGAGAAAGTGCATTGTAGGCATGGAGGACAGCCCGTGCAAAGGCATGGAGGTAAGATATGGAACAGCAAGAAGGCTCATTTGGCTGGACCATGGAGGACATGTATAATGAACCTCATTAACTTAGCTTTACTTTGTAGATCCTTATATGGATACATGTTGTAAATTCCCCAAGGGAAGACACTCATTTTTTTTGGCTTTGGATCTCTACTGCCTGGCACATGGTATAGATATCTGATAAGTGCTTGACTATTGATTAGCAATGAAGTCAAGTGTTTGCTAAAAGTGCCTGGAAAGATTAGGTTGGAGCCAGGCTGTGAAGGGCTTTAAATGCCAAATAGACAAGTCTGTATTTGACCTTAGAGGCAGCTGTGTGAAGGATGGGGATACCCTTGACAAAAATGGGAAGTCCAAAGTAGGAATAGGTTTTGGGGAAAAGATAATGAGTTCTGTTTTAGACAGGTTGAAATTGAGATGACTATGGGATATGCAGTTCAAAATATCAAAATAAGCAGTTGGTGATATGGGACTAGAACTCAGTAGACAGACCAAGGCTAGATAAGTAAATGTGCAAGTTATCTGTATAGAGATAATTGAACCCATGTGAGCTTATGCCAAAGGAAAGGTATAGACAAAAAGAAACGATCCAGGGCAGGATTAGGCCTTGGGGTAAGTACCCCCACAGTAGTATGGGGGACGTGGATGATGACCAACTGAAAGAGTAGTTACACAGGTCGAATCAGAACCAGCACAGTACCCCCCAAACCTGGGGCAGAAAAAGTGGTAAACATTGTCCAAACGATTCAACTGGTGTTAAGCAGTGGGGTATGAAGCTGAGACTACAGCAGAAATGAGTGTATACAGCTTTTCTAGGAATTTGAGAGTGAAAGGGAAAATCATACATTTCAAAGCTAGAGGGGACCTCAGAGGCCATCTAGTCCAACTCCTCATTTTCTAGATGAGGAAAATGAGGTTCAGAGCAGGTTAAGTGACTTTCCCAAGGTCACATAGATAGTAACTGACAAAGGTGGGATATGAACCCAAGGCCTCTGATTGATATGATGTTATGTCCTCACCATGTCCAGTGCCTCTCAATTCTTTGTTGAGAGAAAGCACGTGTGTTATAGCAGAGGGGGGCTTTTGTATAGTCTTATAAGCCCCTGATAGCTTTCATTTTTTTTGCCTTTCTTCCCTATTTAATTTTGGAGGGTCTCATTTAGAGATACATAGGATAGCTATAGCTCCTCATCCTTTGAAATAGATGTTGGCCTACAAGCCACAATTCTTTTCATGGTTGTCTTCTTGCAAATGGTTATCATGAACACTGCAATACCAGACAATCAAGTGGCCCAATGAAATGTTTCTTTTGTTGCCCTTGGACCCATGGTAAAGTCAAACAATCCTCTGTTTGTCCTTCCCAGAAGATCCTGTGAGCCCAGTTAGCTACAACTTCCCTTTGTCTTCTAGTTTCATTCAGAGCAAGAACATCAAGATGGATATGATTCATTTCCCTCAGCAGTATGTCTATTGCTGGTCAATGAACAAGAATCTCTCCTTTAGAATGCCAACAGTTGCTATTGATGTAGTCAAGAAACCATGTGATCTCTCACATCCTTTGCTCCCTTTACTGCCACCCTGACACTGGCCCTGTGGAAGTGGAAAGAGGCCACCCAGGACTGGGAGCCATTTTATATTTTTCTTTGATTCACAGCCAAATGAAAGGACACCCCCATTTGGTCAGGGCAGGGCTGCTGACTGCTGTGTTGTGGATGTCCAGAAACCTAAGAGATGATTTCCTAGGGGCAAAATCTGATCAGGGAAGGAGGGGCCATTTTACAGTCTTTCTTCTTCTTACCCTCACCTCTTCCTACATGCTAACCTCCCCCCACTCCTGCCCACTGTCCAGTGTTGTAATGCTGTTTCTTGAAAGTTGAGGAATGTCACTTCTTTCTTTTGCTACATGAGAAGACTTTAAAAAGCTAGCTCAGTAACTGGTAGAACTATAAAAAACCCTTAAGGTTTTCCAGAGTTGCTCCAGGAGCAATCTTCATGGTATCTTTCCTAACCTGGTCTTCTTCCTTTACAGCAAATGTTGCTCTGGGGCTTTATGCTTTTTGCCATGTATCTGTGGAAAGTTGGGAGTATTTTTTTAAAGTGAGTGCTATACTTGCTATAGACTAGGTGACCTTGGATGAGCCATTTCCCTTTTCTGGGCCTCAGTTTTCCTCCTCTGTAAAATGAAGGGGTTGGAATAGATGATTTCGAAGGGCCTTTTCAGCTTTGGACACCACAACCCTAAGATCCCTCCTATGAGGAGAAACAAAATGGTTCCTGCCACTCACTTTTAAACTTTCCATTTTTTAATATTCCATTGTTTTGGTCACTGCTGCTACATGGGCCATCAGAGTTTAAAGTGCTTAATTGAGGAAAAAAATGTTTATTTCTGACCTTCCAATTGTTCTGCCTTAAAAAGTCATGTGGAATTTTAAAAAAACTTTGTTTTGATCAATAGTACCAGAAAGCATGCTACCTGTGGAGTCAGAGGCCCTGCCTTCAAATCCCAGATTTGCCACTTACAAATGTGACCTTGGACAAGTCACTTTGCCTCTCTGGGATTCAGCTTCCCCATTTTTAAAGTGAGGGAGTTGGACTAGATGACCTTTAAGTTCCCCTCCAGCTCAAATCTATGATTGTAAGACTCCTCACTGAACACCCAACCCAATGGTGGTGATGAGCCATTCTATGCTAAGTTGGGGGCTGCTCTATTCTCTCACGCTTCATAATTCCTTAGGTCTGAATTTTCTGTTGGGTTTCATTTCCCTCCATCTTCTCTGACTCACTGAATTGAACTCCAAATTGCTTCCCAAATGCCCTTCTGTTTATCACTTGGCATCTGGAACAGCTGCCTAGTTAGCAACAACAATCTACCTCGTTCCTCAAGTCTTTTGGAGTTTGCCCTCATTTCAAAACTCCCCAAATGTATATGGATGCTGATTTTATATCAGTCATTTCCAAATATCCCACTCCCTCCCCCCACTTAGTGGAGCTTTCCTTGGAACAAAGGGACAACAGTCAAGCAAAGCCAACTGCCCCATGAAGCACATCTAACAGTATATTTAGCATTCTGTACCCGTGGTTCCTCACCTCTCCAACTCAAGGAGAGAGATGCATTTCCTCATCTCTCTTCAGAGACAAAATTCATCATTATAGTAAAGCAGTATTCTTTTTCGGTTTGTCATTCTTCTCACTAACACTGTGGTGCTTGCTGTGTGTTGGTTTCCTGCCTCTGCCTCCTTCTCTCTATACTGGTTTCTCCAAGTCACCCCATATTTTGCTGAATTGCTCGGATTCATCATTTTTTACAGTATAATGATATTCTGTTATAATCATGGATCAGAATTTGTTGAAGCATTCCTCAAGCAACGTTCTGTCAAAGTCAAGTCCACATGCAGGGTGGCAAGACAGCCCCTTGGAGTATTCTGACTTTGACTTGATTTGAGGCCATTGGATACTAGCAGTGCCCAGGGCCATGATAGCAACAAGGTTGCCATTGCAGTCATACATACTCTGGGGGCTTTGCGGAAGGACCAAGTGGTCTGGATTTACCAAAAGTAGGGCACTTTACCTATGACTGAGCTGGTGTAGTGGGAAGAATCAGCAGACAGGAGTCTAAAGCCTGGCTTTGCTATATACTAGGTAGCCTTAGATAAGCCATTTCCCTTTTCTGGGCCTCAGTTTCCTCCTCTATAAAATGAAGGGGTTGGAACAGATGATTTCGAAGGGCCCTTCCAGCTTGGGATACCACAACCATAAGATCCCTCCTATGAAGAGAAACAAAATGGTTCCTGCCAATCACTAAGTTGGATTTCATCCTAGATCAGCTCATCTTTTCAAAATACATTCTGAAAGACAGGAGGTGGGGAAGCAAACAGAAGGAGCTGAGAAGCACTTGCAGAATGTCAGAGCTGGAAGAGACTTAAGCAATTACTACTGAGCCCAGGCCCCACACAAACCTTGGGAGGGATGAAGTTCCTCATCACAGGAAGGCTTTCAGAAGAGGCTGTGAGGGATGTTGTAGGGGATTGCTACTCAGAGAAGGGCCAGACTAGATACCCTTGGAGGTTCACATCCTGCGTCTGACAATCACTACTCGCGTGCCCTGGGGCAAGCTGCCACCTCTCTGGGGCTCAGTTTCTTCATCAGTAAAATGAGGGGGTGACTAGGTAGTTTCTGAGTTCCCTTCCAGTTCTACATTTATGATTCTATGAGTTTCTGAGGCCCAGAGAGGCTAAGTGATTTGCCTGAAGCCACACAGTTAATTGATGGTGTGACTGAGGCTGCCAGTGATTCCTATGCGACCACCCATGACCAGCAGGGAGTTTTCTGGGAGCAAGGGGAACCCAGAAGCCAAGCTCTAGAATGGTCCAGCTTGGCTCCAGCCACTTCTTAGGCTCTCCTTGTCTCTTGCTAGGAGTCCGAAGGTTTTTTAGATGCTGGTATTCTACAGCCATGCCAGGCTGGCACATTCTCCAAATGTTCTAGACCCAGTACAATTCAGGGTGCAGCAAGAGCTCACTATATCGCTTTCACACTGTGCTCTCTGCCTTTTGTTAAGAAAGCTGAGAACTCAAATTATCCTCACTGTCAAGCATGCCACCGGCTTGGCAGGGGTGGGTCTGCCATGACACAGATGGGATAGATACACATTTCCAGATAATCTTCTTGAGGCTGATTTGATCTGGGGAGATTTTCATGCTAAGTGTTCAAGAATACTGTCGATTTTGAACTGCTCTGTGTGACAGGCTACAAAGGGAGTGGGGACAAAACCTCAGAAGCTGACCCTTTCATTTTACATATGAGGGAATGAAGGCCTAGGGAAGTTAACTGATTTGCTCAAGATCACCCAAGTAAGCGAGCCCAGAAGTGGGATTTGAACCCAGGTCCTCTGATTCCAGAGCCATTGTGCTTTTCACTGCATTAACTTGCAAGGCCAGCGCTCTTTCCACTACACCCATCTCCTCTAGCATTAAAACGTATCTAGGAAAGGACGATTGTGATCAGTGGCAGCAGACGCCCACATGCTGAAGCTGTGTGTGTCACCAGTTTAAGTGCTGGCCATCTCACCTACAGCGGCAGTACTGACGAAGTACTTGGGCTCAAAAAGTGCCTTCAACATAGACTGCTAGGTGTGAAGGCTAGAAAGCCGAAAAAGACAGTAGCTCTTGTCCCCAGGAAGCTTATATTCCACAACAGATAAGTAACCACAGAACACAAAGGAACTGAAGGAGGGAGAGAGCAAGTACTAGCACCTGGGAGGCAGGGGAAGGAAGGAGAAGCTTCCCAAAGGAGGTGGTATTTAAGCTAATCCTTGAAGAAAGCCAGGGTTCGCAGGGGCAAAATTGAGGAGGATGTACATGCCAGGCTTGGGACAAGAGCCTGTGCAAAAGCCTGGAGATGGGAGAAGGACCAGTAAGCATACTGGTGCAATGCTGCAAACTCGGAGAATCTTTTTGGAGAAGAATCTGGCAGGCCACGTGAAAGTGACAAAACGAATCCTAGCCTTTGAGCCAATCATTCCAGCAGAGGGAATAGACTCTGAAAGCATTCTAAAAAAAAAACCAACAAGAGCCACCTGTTCAAAGATCACCAAAAACCCAGAAACAACCTAAACATTAAACAGCCAAGGAATCGCTAAATAAGCTGCAATTAAGATCTAAAGGTACAAGGGATCCAATAAAAATCAGGAAAGATGTTCACAAAATCCAAAATGATTAAAGGATAATCAGGAGAATGGTTCACCAAGAGGAAAAATGAGAATGAACAAAGGATCCTAATGAGGGTCGAGGGAATGACTGAAAAACTGACAATACTTTGTGCCCTGAAACTAATCTAAATATAAAGAGTATGCAGATACAGCTGGTTGTACTGATATTCAATATTAAGCTTTTAATGAAGCTTTTGGAAAGTATTACCAATACAAGGCAGGCTGCACACTGAGTGGCCAATAAAGAGGGGACCGAGAAAATGCTGTAGGCCAGTGGTGTCAAACTCAAATGGAAATCAGCTATTAAACAGTACAGAAGGATCCCTGTGGGCTGCATGGTGACTTAGAAAACCAGATATTAACATTATCTATGTTTTACTATCTTTTTCTTTATTTTGCTATATATTTCTTAATGACATTTTAGTCTGGTTCTAGCTGCACTCAGGAATGTTGTGGGTAGCATGCTGGTGTTTGATGCCTCTCCCATAAGAAATGCTGACAAGAACTAACCAAGAAGGAGCAATCACTGCATGCTGGATTGCACAGGCAAGGCACGGTACAATTATTCAAGTCTGAGCTAGGCCTTGAAAGGGCAGGGGAAAGCATGTGAGGCTTGGGGACCACTATAAGCAAGAAATGGTAACAGAGAGTATCTGAGGTGATTACGAGGATGGTTACAAGAGTGGGGAACCTGGGGCCTCAAGGCCACGTGTGGCCTTCCAGGTCCCCGGGTGCGGCTTTTTGATGGAATCCAAGTTTTACAGAACAAATCCTTTTTATTAAGGGGATAAACATTCTTCTTGGAAATGGAGAGCCACAGGGCTTTAGCTCCCTCCCACTTGGCACCACATTTTTACCATTCCTTCCCATGCTCATGAAGAGAGGATTGGATACAAAAGTCCCTCTTCCCTTTCTTGGTCTGTCCATGTAGCTCAAGCTACCTTTGTAGATCAGAAGAGCATCCCCTCTCTCCCCCCAAAATAGTGTAACAGACTCCTCATCAGCACCCCAGGAACAATATTATGACCTTTCCTGAGCTCTGGGGTCAGGAAGGGATGGACATCTCACAAGGCTGAGAATCTTGAACAATTATAGGCAGCTCTGCCCCTTTTTGGGGCCTCAGTTTCCTCATAAAGCTTTTGACTGAACAGTCTCTAAGATCTCTTCCAGTTTTGACATCCTAGCTTTTAAGATCCCTCCGTCTCTACTAAGGCACCTTGAGGACCCCTTCTAGCTTTACTATGGTATTTCACAGGGTCCCTTCCAGCACTCCCAGGAGAGAAAAGAAATGAGCTGTGGACTGCTTGCCTTGGGATCCCTTCCCCCAAGACAGCCAAGGCCAGAAAGAGGAAGTGATGAGCTGCTTGTTAGAGGGTCCTGGCCAAAAATGAAACAGGGAAGGAAGTCCAAAAGAATGGCTAAAATCAGGTCTGGGGCTTCTTCCTGGACTTCAAACATCCAGCTCTCCATGACAGTAAATAACTAATAATAGCTCAATTTGGAGAGCCGATGCTGCTATCCCAACCAACAAGCCTGTGTTAAGTGCTAGAGACACAAATCCATGTACAATATTCACAGGCTTGAGGACGTGTGTGCTGAGCGTAGGCACAGGCCTCCAGTAATCTGCCATTCTGGACTCATCACCAACTTCTTAGTTTAGAAACCATGAACACGAAAGGCTTTTTGTTTCGACATCTGCCAACTCCCCCTCTCCCTTTTCCAGAGCTAAGATGTCACACTTTTCCACACATTTTCTAACTGCTAAGTTCTCACATGAGCCTGTCATACATCCCCAGTTAGTCCAAAGCTGGAAAGCAATTGGACTAACTGCTTAAGGATGGACACTATGCTTTGGAGAAAGCTGGGTAACAAAACCGACACCCCCCCAGTACTGACCCCCCAGTCTCTTACTAAGGATGTCTTCTATCATTTATTCAAATGCAGAACAAAAGCAAATACACCACATCTTGGGGGAAGAGGGATGATATATGCAGGGTCTCGGTGAGGAACAAGGAATGAGCCTGATTCTCTGACAGTGATGTTCACAGAAACCAAAGGAGGCCAGGCTCGAGAGGTAATAAAGAATGCTAGTACTAAAGGATATAAAGGATGGAATATTAGCACTAGAAGGAGACTTAGAGATGGATCATCAGGTCTCTCTTAGGATAAGGAGGGGAAGTGATGTGTCCAGAGACATCCAACCAGTGGAACATCAAAACCAGGTCTCTTGGTTGATAAGCCAATACCTGTCTCTATCCCCATCCTCTTTCCTAGTACCCAATGGACCACCCCATGTCTCTATGTGTCAGTTGTAATCCCTACTGGTTGCTGCAGAAACAGCATTGCTGAAAAGAGCCTCCACTTTGGGGGTTTGGAGGATTCCCAGGTCTTTCCTCTCAAGGTGACATGCAGTTGTAGGGCGTTGATCAGAGTAAAGCATCCCTCCAAAAGCAGCCATGGGATAGATACGGAGGAGGAGCTTAGAGGGTTCCAGGGGCTGGAGTCAAGTTCAAGACTTTGCATTTCCCAATTGTTGCTCTAGATACAGGAGCTCTTGGTCTACTTGGCTCCCTTGCACCTCCATCATCAACATAAGTCGAGCTAGAAGGACCTCCAAAGCCTCTCCCCAAAGAGCAAACCCCTTTACAACATCCCCTGCATGTGATGACCAAAACGCTTAGCTAATTAAATCAGTGTTGACATCCAGGCATACTCCAGCCATGCTGGAACCCTGTTCAAAGAAAGAGATGGGTTCTGACATGACTTGTTCTTGAGAAACCCGAGCTTGCTCTTAGCAATCACTACCTTCCTTTCTAGATACTTCATTTCCTATCTCACTTTGGTAGCAAGGACCTTGTTTAGGGCTCTTGGTGGATGTTCTTTTTTGCTGGAGATAATGAGGGATGGATGCTTGAAACCCCCATTTCATGTGCCTATAAGCTGCAAGAAATTCCATTTATAACAAAATCTGTTAGGAGTCATCTGAATCAAAGAATAACTGTGTACTGTTTTCAACTAACTTTAGCTATATTTTAATTTCATCACCAAAGAAAAATTCATTATATAAAAATATAAGCAATGCTACACTAGCTCAGACCAATGCTTCATCCCCCCTAATATCCTGTGACAGGTGCATCAAGGGACATTTTGTGGGAGGGTACAGTTGCCTTCCACAGCATCAACCTCAAACATCCTGAGCTTCCCCAAGTCACCTAGTATGGCTCTGTCTCTTCCATTACCACCTTCTTCTAATGTCTTATCATGGCAGCAATCTGACCCTGGGTTCTTGAAGGTTCTGGAAGGTCCTAGCAAGATAGAAAGGCTTCAAGTCCAGTTCTAGAGACAAGTTGTCTGTCACCTAAGGACCAATCTAGCTAAGTGCAGGAAGAAGGCTCATCCTTACCAGATCACTGGAGAGCTAGACCCCAAGCAATGAACTTTCTTAAGCCTGTTTCTACTTCGTGTCTGTACCACTTATCAACACAAAATTTTACTGCCTGCTCTGTAAAGTAAGACTACTTTTTATTTATCTTAAATCTACCTAGTGTGAGTTTCCTGGAATTTCTCCTAGATCTTGTATTTCAGGAATTAGAGAAGAAGGATTTCAAGAATAAGTACGAGTTTCTCTTCTACCTCCACCCCCCATGAATTTACAAGTGTCAATCATATCTAGGGTGACCATACACCTTGGATTTTCTGGGACAAGAAATTCTATTTTGAGAATAGAAAATGTGCTTTTAATGAAGCTCTCTCTGCAAAAGGAATTTTCTTTGCCAGACCATGTGTTCCAATTTTTGGTTCAGAAAATATGGTCACAATAGTCATACTTTCCGTTGCAGCTCAGATATAGCTATTTGCTATGCAGGAAACACCCATGGTGGCCAGGAGCTCTCTATATGGGAAGCTCATTCAGAGAAATCAAGAGAGCAAGGTCGGCATCCCATACCTGGCTTCCAAGGACTTTGAAGCTTTGTTCAGGCTCAGACCTTGTTGAAGAGTAAGTTTCTTTGAACTCAAGCCTGATCTGAGACCACTCCCCATCCCTCATCCCCAGCCTGTTTTCTCTGCCTACAAAATGGAGAATATACTTGAGTTGTTATGAGTGTTTTAAAAACCTTAGAATGCTATGCAAATGTTAATTCTTTTCCTGACTACTGTGGCTGAGCCACTGTTCTGGACACACATCTAGCCTAGAGACTTTACATTCCCTGAGCTAGACCAGCAGCACCCCTGATTTCTCACTGTAATGGTAATCAGGGCAGGATTTTTTGCTGTTCTTCTCTTTTGGGATGCTAAGGCTATCAAGTGCCTTTAATGAGTAGGGCCTTTGTTTGAACGGGGCTGGTAAGGTGGGATCTTTTTGTTTTGGAATGTTTCTCAGCACTAAGGCAATCAGGAGTCACAGATCTGAAACAATGTATATGATGTGGTACTAGTGACTGAAGAACATTCCCATACCCTAAATGCTAAGTTGGCCCCAGCCCTCAGGGCCCTGAAGTATATGTGCTGGAAGATTAGTGTTTAACTTTTGGGAGCACACTCATTGAAACAGTGTTGGTGACAAGACTCTGGGCAAGCCATTGAAACAGCCCCCGCCCCCGGCTTTGATAACCCAGATGTTGGTGCTTCTCTGGTAACTATGTATTGCTAAGGATAGACTGGTTTGTGTTATTTGCTCTTTTTCTATAAAGCATGCTTGTAATTTCTGTTTGTGTTTGATCTGAAGTTCAGGGGGCTGATCTTTTCCCCCTGAACTAAGTGAATGATATGTGTATGTTTAATTAAACTGACATTGTTAACCCCTTAAAGTTGCATTCCTTAGAAAAGTAAATCAAAGAACCTGCGTTGGCAGCCCTTCTGTGTGCTGGTGTTATTGGTCTTACACAGCCACAGTAGCTGCTAGCAACATTGTTATTACACTCACACCTGTCCCTGGCTCCCCATTCACACCTACACACCTGATCCTACTCGATCTGTCTTTCTTAGATAGACTGAACTCCATGCAAGAAGAAGAACATAGGTCTGAGCTGGAAAGGACCTTATAGAACATCTAATCCACCTTCCTCCTTTTAAAGAGGAGGAAAGTGAAACCCAGAGAGGGGAGAGCAACCTGGGCTCAAAGTCTTTCAGCTGGAAAGTAGCAAAGCTGGGATTCAAACTCAGATCCTCTGACTTGGAACTTGCCTAAGATGCCATGACACAGTTGAGATCTGACCCTGCTTGATCCTTTTCACTGGCCTTGTCTGAACCTTTCCAGCTCCAACTCCTTCTTGGGGCCATGTGGGAGAAGACTATCACAACTCCCTTTCCATAGTACTTTAAACCTCACAAAGAATTTTCTCCCCAAATCTGGGGAGGTAAAGAGTGCAAGAATTGTTATCCCCAGGAAACATAGAGATTACGGTAACATGCCCAAAGTCTGAAAGTTAGTATTAGAGCAAGATTCAAAATCAGGTTGATCTTGACTCAAAAGTAATTTCCCTTCTCAGATCACGTGCCCTAATTCTGGTTAAAAAATGGTCACCGGGATCATCTGGCCCAGCACTATTCAGCCACTGTTGTTTCCTGGGCCTCATCCTTTTTCTCATCCTGTCTTTAGTGAGGACCAGAACTGTGTGGCTACAGCAGTCAGAGGGACAGGGCATAGGAAATAGTCCACAGTGATGCCCAGATCCCTCTTCCAGATCATAATTAGTTCAGGCCCATGGTTCTGTAAACACAGCTTGGCTAGCTCTTCCTTAAATGCATTAGCTTGCCACCCCAGCCTACACTGCAGCTCATCTGCTGCCTTTCTGCCCACTCATATGGGCTCTTTTATTCTCATGGCTTATTTTCATGGGCATGTTCCTACCCAGAAGAAGCTAGTATAATCTGTAAACTTGGAGACTGCATTATGTGACTCCCTTCCACCCCCGAAAAAATTTCTAAAAATGTTAAACAAGGTGTACACACACACACACACACACACACACACACACACACACACACACACAGACATACACACACAGAAACACACACATAGAGTGAGAGAGAGAGAAGGTGGGGGGGGGAGAGAGAGAGAGAGAGAGAGAGAGAGAGAGAGAGAGAGAGTTAAGAGTTCTCCATCCAAAGACAGGCGTGTTTCTCTTTATCATGTGTTCCATCCTCCATAAAAAGCATTCATAATGGAGTACATTCAAGCTAGAAGAGGCCTCCAACGCCAGTGTTCTTTCTAAGGCACCACCATGCTGAAGCCAGGTTTCAGCACCAAACCTCTTGAAAGCACCAATTCAGACACACTCCACTAAGTCTCTATTTTATGCCCTAGCCACAGAGAGCTTGCCTTTTGTGTGAGGAGAGTTGTTAACCAAAAATACATATGTAAAAGGAATGAATGTTACAAATTCATTTCAGAATTGCTACTGTCTGTCATCGAACTCACAGCTTTGGAATTTCCCAATAAATTACCGCAGAAATTCAACATTCCTTCAAAGATGAAACTGCCACAAACTAGCACAGGTACTCCTCAAACTCAAGGGAGAACAGTTGTTGCCCAGGGCCTGGAGGGTTGGAGCTCTTTGCTCATTCTAAGAAAGAACATTTCCTCTTCAGTGAGGTTTATTAAGAGGCCTCTCAGCAACCCTTTTAGTTGTTTTCCCCTCCATATAATTTAATATATAATAATAAGATATATAATATAATAATGGGTCTCCAGACTTTGCTTCCTCTCATGCCCAACCAGTGGCCTCTGCCCCTTCAGAATCTGCCTCCAAGTGATGGGGAACTTACTGTCCCCTGAGAGAGAGCCACCTAAAGGGCTTAAAAAGACCTCAGAGTGACCCTGGGGAGAGGCTTTTTATCTGGAATTATCTGAGCATGATGTTGCTTTTAAATGCTACAGAACATCTGGCCTCCAATACTTGGGCCAAAGGAGACCCACAATATTTTGGAAAGAGCACCAGATAGAGAGTCAGAGGATCCAGGTTCCATCCAAGCTCTGCCACTTACTATCTTGACCTTGGCTGAGTCTCACTTTTCTGGTCTTTGGTTTCCTCTTCTGGAAATTGAGGGGATCAGACTTGATCTCTGAGGTCCTTTCCAGATCTAAATCCTATGGTCCTGTGAAGTAAGCCATGTTCAATGGGCTATTATGAGCTCATCCCCATACATTTGATTTGGGGTTTCTTGCTGAGGACTCCCTATGATAGAGCAGAAAAGACTCCTAGATCTGGGATCAGAAGATCTGGGCTCACTTCCCCTCTCTGGGGCTCAGTTTCCTCATCTGCAAAATGAGGTTGGTGTATCAGATGGCCTTACTAAAGCTCCATCCATCTCTAGCTGGATAATACTATGATCTTGTGGTATAGACAGACTGATCGGTTTCTTAGGGGCAAATCCCTAAGTAATTACAGTAAATGATAATTCAGTCCAGGACCGCAGAGCCAAAGGGGAGCCAAGAGTTGACACAGTTCTCAGGGTGTTTCAAACCAAGGGTTGGGGGGGGGGTGAGGATGAGCAAATTTGTATGATTTGGGGAATTTTGTCTGACTCAATCGAGGATCTATGAGACCAAATCTGCCTAGCCAGGGGGACATAGTAAGGAGAGGGTATCATGGGGAACATGGCTTGTTTCCAAAAGCTCCCAAGATGGGAAAGGCCACAGAACTGAAGAGTCAGGGAGGCTCCAGGGTCCAGCATGAAATGAATTTATAAATAGTCAGAGCCAGAGGGGCCCCTCATAAATCATGTTCTCTACGCTCCCCCCACACACACACACTGCATTTTACAGATGGGGAAACTAAGATACAGCAAGGGGAAGTGACTTGCTCAATAGCTAATGTTGACATATCACCTCTGGACAGAACAGAGGGTATTAAAGTGTACACATTCCTCTTTCCCCTTGACTGTCAGAAGCTCAGCACCATGATACCCATAGCCTAAACAAGCAATGGAGATTGTACCAATAACTTCAGCTCTACCTCATCTGTACTGCTCCCCTCCCACCCTGAATAGGGAGGGTGAGTGGCTTCCCTTCTTCCCTCTCCTTTCTGGCTGTACCATAAGTCAATAAAGGCTATTCAGGGATCCTCTGTCCAGTGCGACATCCATGGGGACAAGGAGACGGAAATCCATCTTGCCAGCTTACACTTGCCTCTGCAGCTCTGGGTTCCCTAAGCCCCTGTATCACTGTTGCCTTCTGGCCTAGGGGCTATTTTCTATCTTGTGACAGTTCCTCATCGGAAGCACAATAAAAAGGAAGGGAAAAAAGCTGACCCATGGCATATAAATGTTGTTTGGAAATCTGGCCAGGTCGGCCCAGTGCAGAGAGACAATGTGGCTCAACTCCCCCACTGCTCTGAAGCCATCTGCAACCCTTCACAGCTGAGCAGGAAAATGAACAAGTCTCCAGGAGCCAAGAAAGCCCAGCTCTCAGGCTCCCAATCCATCAACAAGTAGGCATTGAAAGCCTACTGTGTGCAGGCACTGTGGGGAAGACAAAGAACAATCAGATCCTAATCCTGCCTGCTCTCCTCCAAGAGCTTACAGTCTGGTAGTGCAGACAAAACAAACATACAAGAGCCCACCAGTCACCATCTAGGCCTTTGATAAGGAGAAACTGATGCCCAGAACAGCAAGTGACTTGCCCAAGGTCACACAGCCAGTTAACGGAAGAGCTGGTCCCAGCACCCAGGTCTCTTGCCTACTAGCCCATGCTCTTTGCACCCCACATAAAACCAAGGGAAAAACAATTAGACATCACACTAAGTGGCACAAGAGGAGGTCCGAGTGTCAGGGTGGGGCAACAAAAAAAGAGAGGATGAACACAGAAGCCTCAAAAAGAGGCAATGCATCTGCAGCAGGGGCTACTGAGTCTCTCTTCCTGTCCTCCCCCCACCCATTCCCTTACACCGAGGCTCCACATCCTCTATTGCCCATCCACTCGAGCCCAGTTTTCCAGCAAAATACAGTGAGCTTTCAGAGACCTAGTCACCTACAAGGAAACTGCCTGGGTATCTGGTCCTTTGGCCAGGGTCAGCAACAAGCTGGCCAGATGCCCAACCAGAACACTTCATTGCACTGCAGCAAAAGACAGCAGAGGAATGGGCTAAGTGACGGAAGGCAGCACCCAGGGGCTCTCCAGAGGTGTGCTGCCCAGTGGCACTCTGCCCTGCCCTCCTCCCCCTCCCCAACTAACTGCAGCAACCCTTATGGGAGTGCCTCTGCTAGGCCTTTTTGTTCCCCAAGAGACTAGATTCTCAGCCTTCCCTAATCCCACTCTCAGGCCCAGAGTGGATCTCAAATCCTCTCTCTCCCACTCCACCAAAATCAGGGTGCTTAGTGCCCCCAGCATTCCCTAGGGCCCAACTAGGGCTGCTCTTTTCATCCTGCAGCCATACCCCATCACCTAGGCCCTGGATGGTCAGTCAGGAGAGCTGCGAGTGCAGCCCACACTTCTTCCCCCACTCCCAGCCCCCTGCTCAAATACCAAGGTGGTACCAGCCAAAACTCGGGTCCACTCCTGACTCACTGTTAGTCCTGATATCCAAGGAAAGCCCTTCTGGGTCCTCCATCCTGGAGTGCTGAGTGAGAGGCAGGGAGATGGAGTGTGAAATATGAAGAACACAGGGGAAAGGGCCACTCAGACTGGACTAGGCATCTGGGCGGATACATCCCACTAAGAAACATGCCTCTCCTCACCTCACCTCACTCCCCCAAGGATTCGCCCCACGGGGGTGGGCTGAGGAAGAATATCTCGGCCCCCTGTAGGGAAGGGCTTCCATCCTCCCATCCATCTTCTCTGGAAAGAGGGAAAAATCCTTAAAGGGGAAAGGGAGTCTAGGACCAAGCCAATCTTCTCCCCTTATCGAAAAGGCCCGGTTATAAGGAGGACAAGGAAACCCCAAGTTTCTATAAAGACTGCATTGTCCATTTGACTGGGGGGGCACACTGCACACACGGATCAGGGCCCCTCAACCTAATTCCTTCCTCCCCAGGCTCTGGCCAGAGGAAAGGAGGGGGTGGGGAAGCCCCGATCGCCCCAACCCCACCCCCGGCCAGTCCCAGGGAGGGAGCTGCCATAGCCCGGTTCGGTGTCCCCTGCCCCCTCCCCTTTACCTCTGTGGAGACCCGGGTGCCGCAACGGGACCTCTTAGCGCAGACTGGTGCAGGAGAGGCTGCGGCTGCCGCCCGACCTGGGGCTCCCGGTGCCTGGCCGGAGATGGGCTAAGACGCGCAGGAGGAGGAGGAGGAGGCGGCGCCAGGGAGGGGACCCGGGATGCAGATGCAGCTGTCTCTACCCGAGCACGCTCCGCTCCTCTCCCTCCCCTCGCCCTCCGCAGTGCTATCCTAGCACATGCGCTCTGCGCATTTACTTGGCGGCCAGGCAGGCTGGCTCTCGAGCGCGCTGGCCAGCTCTCACTCTATCTCTCTCCTCCCTCCCCCTCCCGGCTTGAGTCTCTGAAGCCACCGCACTCCCCCCCGCCCAGGCCCAACACGGGCCCCCTAAACTCTGGGCTTCTCCTCCACTGTCTTTTCTAGCCAGGGCTGTGCCCAGATACTCTCCATATGCCAGGTTGGGAAGGAGAGGCAATGAGTGTGAGTATTTCATGTGAGAGTGTAAGGGCCTGAGACTTGGGGAGTACTAGCAGCAGCAGGCCTCAGTCCTCTCCTGCCCTTGGACGTGACAGGCAAAGGGTCCCAGCCAGCCCTGGGCTTCTTCAGTCCTGGGGTCCCAGTCAACCTCGTGCATTTTCCTGAGCCTCCCAGCTCTCAGCTCACAGGGTTCTAGCAGGTTTCATCCCTCAGGCCTCCAGCTTTATCCACCCAAAGGTACCTTTTCCCTCACAGGATCTAAGCAGGTTTTCCCAGTCACACCTCAAGCCTCTTCCCAGGCCATTGCACCTTTTTCCTCACGGAGTCCTAGCAACTTTCTTCACTCAGGCCTCGAGTCTCTGCCCAGGCCTTGGGTCCTTTTCCTCACAGGGTTGTAGCCAATTTCCTCCCTCAGGCCTTGAGGCTTTTCCATGGCATTGGCCTTTTTCCTCAAAGGGTCCTAGCATGTTTCCTCCCCTCAGGTCTCAAGCCTCTCCCCAGACCATTGAGCCATTTTCCTCAGAAGGTCCAAGCATGTTTCCCCACTCAGGCCTCACACCTTTTTCCTCAGAAGGTTCTAGAAGTTTTCCCCACTCAGGCCTCAAGCCTGTTCCAGGGCCTTCCACCTTTCCCCTGTTGCAACAATCCGGCTAGCAGCTGTTGTGGGGGTGAAAGACTAACATAAGCCCAACAACAAGAACACTGCCAGCACAGGTTCTTTGATCTGCTTTACTAAGGAAAGTGGCATTAAGGGGTTAACAATCTTACTTTAATCCAACATACAAATATAACTCACTTAGTTCAGGAGGAAAAGCCAGCAACCTGAACTTCAGAGCAAATACAAACAAGTTACAAACATACACAATATAAACAGACCAAGTCACAATTCATGGTTACCAAGGAACCATCAACATCTGGGTTGACGAGTCCCCAGAGGCTGTTAGAGCAGCTGCCCAGAGTCCCCCACCAACACTCCTCCAGGAGTGAGCACCTCAAGAAAATAACTCTGTTCTCTCTTTTTATACAGTCTTTGAACGTCATCAAACATTATCTGAGCAACCAGGACTTAGGCACTGTACTATCAGCTCTGGTCTTAGCAACTCCCCTTAGGACCCTGAGGGCTTCACACCCACATCCATAGGCTTAGCACCTAGTAGTTAGGGGTTTGGGCCTGGGGCTTTGCACCTAGTAAGGCTCAATCAAAGACACTTAATTAATTTAGCATTCTAAAACAGTAAAAAATTCCCACCTTAATTGTCAATACATCCCCTCACAGGGTTCTAGCAGGCTTCCTCCCCTCAGGCCTTGAGCCTTTTCCAGGACCTTGTGCCCCACCCTTCCCAGAGTTCTAGCTCATTTCTGCTCCTTAGGCCTCCTGCCTCCTCCCTGGGCTCCTGCCTCTCCCTTCACAGGATTCTAGCAGATTTCAGCCTGTCATGTCTCATGTATTTTCCAGGGTCTTAAGCCTTTCCCTTCACAGCCTTCTAGCTGATATACCCACCTTGGGCCTTGAGCTTCCTCCCAGGCCTCAAGCCTCACCCCTCCAAGGGATCCCACAGGTTTCCTCCCCTCTCAGGCCTCATGCCTTCTCCAGAGCCTTGAGGCTCTCTCTTCACAGGGTTCTAACAGAATGCCCCCCCTCCTCAGTTCTCCTGCCTCCTCCTAAAGCTCCCACCTCTTCCTTCACAGGGTTCTAGAAGTTTTCCTTCTGTCATGTTTCATGCCTCCTCATAGGCCTTGCCCCTCTCCCTTCACAGGATTCTAGCAGGTTTCCTCACCTCAGGCCTGGAGCCTTTCCAAGGCCTTACACCTCTCCCCTCACAGGGTTCTAGCATATTTACTCCCTTGGACTTTGATCCTCACTCCTCACAGGGTCTAGCAGTTTCCCCCTCCCCCCATCAGGCCTCAGAGTTCTATCTCATTTCCCGTTCTTTAGGCCTTCTGCCTCCTCCCTGGGCTCCTGTCTCTCCCATCACAGGTTTCTAGCTGAAATCTGCCCCTCAGGCCTCATGCCTTTTCCAGGGCCTTGAGCCTGTCCCTTCAAAGAGTTCTAGCAAATGACCCCTCCCTCAGGCCTTTCCCCTCTCCTGTCACAGAGTTCTAGCAGGTTTTCTTCCCTCAGACCTCGAGCCTTTCCGGGTCCTTACAATTCTCCTGTCAAAGGGTTCTAGCAGGTTTCTGCCCCTCTGGTCTCATGTCTTTTCCAGTGCCTTATGCCTTTCCCCTCACAGAGTTCTAACAGCTTTCCTCTCCTCAGATCTCATGTGTTTTCCAGGGCCTTGCCCCTCTCCCCTCACAGAATTCTAGCAGGCTAGCCCCCCTCAGACCTTGAGCCTTTTGCATGGCCTTGCCCCTCTCCTGTCACAGGTTTCTTGCTCAAGTCTTGGTTATATTTTGAAATGTGTTATAGGCTCCTTCTGGCATTATCATTTGCATCTCCTTGAATCTCCAGATCTAGGTAACATCCACCCATCTTGGCAAGTCTTGAGAGGTAGCAGTTTGACAGCTGCCTCAGTGTCCCATAGCAGGAAATCACCAACCACCAGCACTCATCTCTTCTTATACTTACTAGATGATTTTCACCTGAAAATACCTATTGATCTCCTTTGTCATCCTTGGAGGACTTGGCAGCTACCTCCTCTTCCTCCAAGCATCCTGTTTTTAGGAAGCAACTTCAGTTAGTTTGTTGCCCCACAAGACTAGTTCTTCTTGGCTTTTTTTCTGTTCTGCCCTTCTACTTGACATCCTCCTGATGCAGATCAGGGTTCCCACCTGCATCCAAAGACCTAATTTCTAATTTCTTTTTGCTTTGAGTACTCCAGAATCAGGAATGGCAGGACATGGTGTGACTGTGTGAGAGATTGGTGAAACTTAGGGGAAAGTTAAGTTTCCACAGAAGAGTTAATTAAGTTCCACAGAATAATTAATGAAGTGTCAGCTTGAACAAAGAAGGGAATAAAAAATTAACTAAGGTAGATGGACCCAGCCAATGAGAGATAAGCTAGGGGCTTTCTGAAGACCACAAACTCTGGATATAGGCAAAACTGGCCTAAATCGGCCAGATAATGGTCAGGGTTGAAGAGAAAACTGGGTCAAATGGCTACCACGCATGCTTAATTGGCTAATTGAATATTACCTTAGACACCCACAGGGAGGAGTTTTCTACCATTTTTGAACATGGGACATATGTTGGGGGGTGGTACATATCAAGGAGAGAACTTTGAAGAGGTGCATCAGGAAGAGTGGAGTGGACCAATCCGCTCTCTGAGGTAGGTACTGAGTTGATAGTCCATCAATCTGTGTCAGTCTTACACTATAAAGCTGATCTCATTTTTGTAAGCAGTACTCCCTCTTCCTAAAGAAGGGTGGAGTCTGCTCCTGGCCAGGAACACAAGCCCAGTTCCTTTGAATTTCTCAATAACAATAAATTGCCCTTGATACCTGAATTTCAGTGTCAAGTGTATTTCTAACAACTGCATGGTTGATATGGCTGTTTCCTGGTCATCTGTATTTTTACAATGAATGTCACCTAAAAATGCAGCCCTATAGTAATCTACTCTTTGATAAACCCAAAGAGTCCAACTTCTGGGATAAGAACTCACTATTTCACAAAAACTGCTGGGAAAACTGGAAAATAGTATGGCAGAAATTGGGCATAGACCAAAACTTACTCCATATTCCAACATAAAGTCAAAATGGGTTCATGACTTAGATATAAAGGCAATTTGGGAGAGAAGGGAGTAGTTTACCTGTTAAACTTATGGAGAAGGGAAGAATTTATGACTAAACAAGAGATAGAGAGCATTACAAAATGCAAAATGGATAATCTTGATTATGTTAAATTGAAAAGTTTTTGTACAAACAAAGCCAGTGCAACAAAGATTAGGAGGGAAGCAGAAAATTGGGAAAGAATCTTTACAACCAGTGTCTCTGAATAAAGGCCTCGTATCTAAAATATACAGGCAACTGAGTCAAATTTGTAGGAATACAAGTCATTCCCCAAATGAGAAATGGTCAAAGGATACGAACAGGTAGTTTACAGAAGAAGAAATTAAAGATGTCCATAGGCATATGAAAAAATGCTCTAAATCACTATTGATTAGAGAAATGCAAATCAAAACAACTCTTAGGTACCACATGTCTCCTGTCATATGGGCTAACATGACAAAACAGGAAAATGATAAATGCTGGAGAAGATGTGGGAAAATTGGAACATTATTACATTGTTGGTGGAATTGTGAACTGATCCAGCCATTCTGGAAAGCAATTTTGAATTATGCCCAAAGGGCTATAAAAATGTGCATACCCTTTGATCCAGCAATACCACTTCTAGGCTATATTCCAAAGAGATCATACAAGGGGAAAATGACCTGTATGTACAAAAATATTTATAGCAGCTCTTTTTGTGGTGGCAAAGGATTGGAAATCAAGGGAATGCCCATCAATTGGGGAATGGCTAAACAAATTGTGGTAAATGAATGTAGTGGAATACTATTGTGCTATAAGAAATGATGAGCAGGCAGACTTCATTACAACCTGGAATGACTTACATGAAGTGATGCTGAGTGAGGGGAGCAGAACCAGGAGAACATTATACATGATTACAGACACATTGCTTCTGTGATGAACTTTGATAGACTTGGCTCCTCTCAGCAATACAAGGTTCTAAGACAGCTCTAAAAGACTCATGATGGAAAAGGCTATCCACATCCAGAGAAAGAATTATAGAATCTGAATGCAGATTGAAGCATACTATTTGCTCTCTCTCTTTTTAAATGTAATTTAATTTTATTTTATCTTTGGTTTTGTTACATCTTTCTCATGGTTAATTTCATTGGTTATAATTCTTCTTTACAATTTTAATATTTGGAAAAGAAGTTTAATGTGAAGGTATATGTGGAACCTATATCAGGTTACATGCTGTCTTGGGGGGGAGGGGGAGGACAGGGAGGGGAAGAAAATTTGGAACTCAAAAACTTGTGGAACTGAGTGTTGTGAACTAAAAAAATCAATTAATAAAAAAGAAGTTATTTCTATTAGGGTGGGTACAAAATGTACATAGTTAACTAAATATGAGGTAATGTGACAGGATAGAGCAAACAGACCTGGTGGATGAGCCATTGGAAGCAAAGGGGAAATCCTGAAATAGGTGTTAGGTAGGGAATCAGGGTAGGGGAGAAGTTAATAGTGAATGAGAACCAGCGCTAGCCCAGGAGCCATACAGTCTCAGTTTGGTAGGAATATGAGAAGGCTAAGAATTTGTTGGCTTAGCGCTAAATAAATACTTTTTCATTCATTTATTCATTTCATTCATTCATTCAGCCATTCATTCAAATACAGCTTGTGCTTCCCTTTGTTACTCCACTATAGAATCTTTGGAACTCAGAAGATTGTATGCATATCTGAATACTTCTGCTGCTATCAAGAAATATAAAGGTCCTCATGTTACAAATGGCCCAAATACAAAAAAATCTGCCCTCCTTCCTCAGCCTCTTCTACCACCAGAGTTTGTATTGTTACTGTTATTGAGGCAGCTGTTAAGAAATAAAATTTAAGGGTTTTTTGAAAACTGATTTGTCCAGAATCAATGAGAAAGATATAAAGCCCTGACATGAAGGAAGGACATAGATGAGCTAACTTTGGAATGTAGTCTCCTAGGCCAGGTAAGCCTGTTTATGGAACATAGAAGTCTCTGTTTCTCAAAACATTGTCCTATATTGCCTGAATCCTCCTCCAAACATGTACACCCTTTATTTTAAGCTGCCTGAAATTCTACCAAATAGAGATTTATTTGGGATAGCAAGTATCCTATGTTAAAAATGTGACTATATGTAGGAGAGAATAAAGTCCTTTGATTTATCGACACATAGTGAATTTATTAGTGTACCCCTTCTGATAATTTTTTCAAAGAAAGAGTTCTGTGTTCTGAATTTACAGCTTCAACTTAAAAAGTCCCTTGGAAAGTAATCTATTGAGATGTTGGGGACTCCTATTGGATTGGATCATTTCCCTCCCTCTGTATGTAAGATCATATTGACTTCATTTACCTTCATATTCCCAGTGCTTAGCAAAGTACCTGGCATATAATAAATGCTTGCTGACATGCACTGAGTGTGGTGGGGAGGTGTACTGAAAGAAGAAAAAAAATTAGCCTGCATAAATAAAGCATTAGTCACAGGCCAATGCATTTACAATTCCTATTGGATAATGTCTTCCCTTCCATCCTCAATGATGTTGGTTCATCGTGGCTTCTTTCAGGGCCCAGTGTCAAGGGAAAACATATCATTTCCATTTAGGTCAAACATGCTTATGCTGTTTCCCCTCAAATACCATTTCTAAATACACAGCTGAATAAATATTTGAACTCCTCCCTCACCTGCCCCCTTAAGATTCTCTCAGTGTTTTATATTTTCTTTTACAATCCCTTAAAAAATTACATGTTAGAGTTTCACAACATTTTCACTAAGAAGCATGGAGAAAACTGCCCATTTTCGTAGTTTCTTATTCAATGGTAAGAAGGCTCCAGCATCAAGTGTGGGTGTATTACGTGGAGGGAGAATGTCATATGAGCAATAAGATCAACCTGATAAGTGTCTTCAAGTATTTGATAGATTGTCATGTAAAAGAGGGATAGGCCTATGCTGCTTGGCCCCAGAGGGCAAAAACAGGAGCAACAGATGGCAGATGAAAACTAGCCAATTTTAGCTTGATGCCAGGAAAAAAGTATAACAAAACTTCCCGCAATTAAAGCTTTGCAAAAGTGGAGTGGGTTGACTGAAGAAGTAGGAGTTTTGTCCTCACTGGAGGTCTTTAAGAAAAGGCTAGATGGCCACGTGCTGCTTATGTTGTATGGGCCATAATTTTTCAGATGAAGAATTAAATAGATGTGTTAGGAGGTCTCCTGTGAATCTGTAACCTGTAATGAAATCTTTCTACAGGGAAGCAGAACTGTTAATGTGTGTCCCAACATGTGAGCTGTCACTAGTACTTGATGAGCTCACATTTTTTTTCAAGTGAAAATTCATGTCTTGAGTATAAGATAAGTTAAAAATCTATTTGAAATCTACTGACATTTACCAGCTGCCAAAAATGTTTTGTATAAGGAGGGTTTCAATCAAATACACACACAGTTTGAAAAGTGCCATAGTGATAAATGTTGATAGAGCTGTGATAGTACAAATGTGATTAAGACTATTCTTCTGTGGTTGCCACGGTGGGTGTAAAGGAAACAGCACTGGTTTCAGTGTCACAAGACTTGGGTGCAAACCTTGCTTTTCCTTCATTTCATATTTTTTCTTTTAATTTTTCTTTATTATGGGCTTGACAAACATCACCATGTATGGATAACACTGAATAGAAAGAAAAGAAAACATATGAAAGTCTATGGAACTATGTATCTATTTACCACAGTTTATTTTGTTGAACGTCTATGGTAAACTTAAAGTGATAAAAAAATGCAACTCTGAGAACCTTCTGTGATCACCCCTACCCCTCCAGACAAGATGCAAACCTTGCACTGGGCAGACTGGCAGACATGTGCTATTATTTACACTTTAGTGTAAGCAAGTTTCAGGTCTATGTGTCCCTCCTCCCAGGAGACTGGCATTCTAAGTCTGCTGTCTCAACTGTGGAAAGAAATTTCCTTTTCTCTAGGAAAGGGATCTTGGAGGACATGAAGAAGAAGGATTTTCTTTTTGGAGGGGTGAATTGCCAATTAATTTATGGAATTATAAAATGGGTCAGGCACACCTAGTTCTTTAGGTGTTCTCCTGGAAAGACCACATTGGCAGTGGGAAGTAAGGCAATCCCACTTTAACAGGGCACAGAGGATGTAGGGGAGAGCAGGCACAGAGACAAGTGGTGATAAGGGGTACAGAGGCAAATGGTGGAGGGTCGTGGGGCCCGGGATGGGGTAGTAAAGGAAGGCAGGCAACATGAGGAAGAGGATGGGGAGGGGGGAGGCACAGAGAATCACTCACATGATCATGGGTTAGAGTTGGGAGCATTTGGCAACAGGGACCCAGGTGGAGATGGAAGACTGCTTAGGGACTGGAGTCTGAGGTGTCATTTTTCAAAGGGTTTTGGTGGTGACAGATTCTTATCCATGTTACTTTGGGGCTAGTTCATTGACGTCTCCACATTGTCTCAAAGCTATCAGTAAAAATAGGTGTTCTGTTGGTCTTACTTTGAATGTCTAGAACTTATCTGAGATTTCCATGCCATAGGCCCTGACAACAAGGCTTAGATGGCATTCCCTGATTCAGCACATAGTCTCAGGATGTGAATTTTGGTTAACGTGTGATGCAGTTTGCAAATTGTGCTCCTTTGATCTTTGGGACAGTCTGTGTGTGACTTCTAGGTTCCCCTTTGTAATCTCATTTCCTGCTATTGTTTCTTTATATTGGCTATTTAGAAGCTTACTACACTGACTAGAAAGAGGAAAGGTGATCAGGGGACCAGAACGAGATACTAGTTTAACTCAAGGGGGAAGGAAAGGCTTTCCTCTGCCCCCACAGGGACATACAATGCTGGAAACCACTTAATGTATCCGTATGCAAGGCTGACCCTTACCCAGAACACATCTTTGAGTGGTATAAATTCTCTGGGTAAGTATTATCATAGTAAATACTTCCACAGATGTTTGAAATGGAAAAGCACTAAAATGCCTATGGAGTAATTCTAAATATTGACTTTTAACACAATCCGAACTCACAGCTGCCAGCGTGTTTCATAACCTGCTATCTTAATATTTTGCAAAAGTGACTGACAAGCAGATTGGTATCAAAGAAGTGATCCATGAAGCTGTGAGTACCAAAGTGGATGGAGCATTTCTAACTTTCTCCTTCAATGGCTCATCATTTACATCCCAACCACTGGAGGGAAACACCCAGAGCCACAGAAAATTGATGGCAACACAGTTGAAATGTGACATTCCTGAAATGGAAATGTCTCTGTTTATATAGATAGACAAGGAGAAAGATTAATGTGTACTTGTAACCTGGGTTCTTCTGTGACCTCTGATGGGTTGAGAGGGAGTAGGGGGGTAAGGTTGTAGAGCAGAAGAATATTCGTCCACAGAGGAGAAAGGTAGAGAAATGTGTTTGCTTTCTTGATGTTGCAGAACTCCTTCTCAAGCTTACATAGCTTTCACTCTGTCCCATATTGATCTCTCTTCTCTTCTGATGTTTTATAGCGGGTCGTAGCTGGACCCCACTTACAGCTGTTGCCATTTACAGCCTGTTCATACCTTATGGTAGGGGAAGTTCCAACCGTTCATTTATAAGCCAATTGCTTGGAGCTTAGAAAATGTTTTCTCATATAAGCAATGTTAGGTTCCCACGCCCAGAGATAGACCTTAGGGCAGGTGATGAGGGCTTTTCCCCAGAGTATCCATTATCAGTGGAGTTTGCATTCCCCCCTTCCTATTCTTCTGCACCTCATGCTTCTCTCTTAACCTCACATCATGGCCCCCACATCCACAGTACGTCTGCTTCTACTTCCTTGCCCCAACACGTGACATTACTCTTGTTCAGTGCCCCTCTCCTAAGGCCTGCTCTCTGGCTTCATTATAGAGTGTTGTCTCTGGGCCTTCCTTTGCCTCTCTGTAACAATGACCCTTGTGTCCCAATATTGATATTTACTCAAAGTGCCACAATGGCTTGTTATGACCCTGCCTGGGCCAGACTGTAATAGCCTTTTTACATGAAGCCATAATGTACTGCTGAATTGCTTACTGCTGTGATGGAGATCTAGCCCAGAGTGCAAGTGAGAACAGATCGATTCTGGAGAAGCTGATGAGCTCCTCCAAATTTGGTTTTTGCTCACAGATGATATCGTGCTGGTTACATCGAGCCTTGGAACATCGCAGAGCTTCCTGGAAGAGATCTATAACCACTCAAAAGATTGGATGTGACCATTCACATAGCAAAGACCAAGTAGACAGTGAATGTCTGTTTTCCTGATTGACATGTAATTAATTCAACAGCCTATAGAGTGTGTACATCAGTCTGTATACCTGGGATCCATAGTAGAAGTAGGCTACATGCTGGGCCTAGAACAAAGTGGGAAGGTGAGCATGGACTTGATTGCCTCCAGAGAACTGCAAAATCCCCTCAGTAATCCCAAGTTATTCCCCCAAACAACGGCCCATATTTTAATACCAACATTCTACCCATGTTATTGAATGGCTTTGAGACATGGGGCATAGTATTTTGGGGAAGAAAAGGAAATGTATATCACACAGAGGCCAATAGAGACAAGGTCATGATGAGTATCAATAGGCTGTGACATGTAATGTGGTGAGGAATGTTAAAGAAAAGGAGTAAAAGATGTTATGAGGGAAATGTATGATAGAAAAAGCTGGGCTGGCCACATGACAAGGGTAAGGAATGACAGGGACACAGAGTCACTGCTCCATTTGTGTTCTTGTTACTTCAAGAAAAAGTGAAGGCATTAGCACATTGGTTGGGCTCCCTGTTATGAACTTATGGGAAGGTGTGGACAAGAATTACATGAGGTAAGTAGGCATGGGTGGGCTGCAATCTGCATGGGATGGGGGAGATGTTCAAATCACTGAGATTACCTGTCCATCCATTTGAATATTGAATAATGAGGAGAAGGTAACAGCACCTAGGTGCCTTCAATGAGTTTAAGTCATCAGGCCCCAGGCAACTACATCCCAAGGTCTTGAAAAAATTTGCAGCTAACCCACTGTCAGTATTCTTTAAAAATTGTGTAGAATGGGTAAAGTATGGCAGAATGCAGATGAGTGAATTTTGTCCTAATATTCACAAGGGAAGAAGAGTGGTCAGAGTATAGGTCACTGCACTTGACTTTAATTTTGAGGGAAAAAACCTTGAATTCGTCATTGAAAAGGTGATTTATGATCATTTAGAAAGGGGAACAGTGATTACTAATATCCAGCATGGCTTCATCAAAACGAGTCATGCCAGACTGCACTCATTTCCTTTTCTGACCTGATAATTAAGCTGGTAGATCAGAGGAGTGCCATAAGTCTTGCTTAGCTGAATTTTAGAAAAGCTCCTGACCAAGTTTTTCCTGCTGTCTTTGTGAGCTAGAAAGATGGAGGGGTGTGGAGTTGAGAAGAGGAAGGTTAAAAAGATTTAGAATTGATTCAAGAGGTAGTTCCAGCAAGAGGTCATTAATGAATTGATATCAACCAGGAATTGTCTTTAGTGGAATGCCCCGGAGATCTGCCCTTGGTTGGCCATTTTCCAACACTGACTTTGGGTGAAGGCATTGATGGCAGGCTTTGTGTTGTATTTACATAGGACAGCCACAATTCCAAATGATCTTGACAGGCTATAGAAAGGGACTAAATCTACATTTATTCCTATTATATGTCATGTTATAATAACATTTGGAGTTTTTAAAACCAACTGTACAGCTGTAGAATTAGGGGAGGCATGGCTAGAAAACAGTTTGCTTGAAAAAGATCTTGGGCTTTTAGTGGATTGCAAGATAAATATGAGTCAGAAGCCAATGTGAACTTGGGCTGCATTGAGAGGCATGGAGACTAGAAAGTGAGGGACCATTCATGCTGTTACCTGGTTGAGCCACCGATAGAGTGTTGTGTTCAGGTATGGATGTCACATTGGAGGAAGGTTGTTGATTGGTTGGAAGGCCACAAGAGGAGGGCAATCTGAATGGCAAAGGGCCTAAAGATCATGCCATAGGAGGATTGATTGAAAGAACTGGGGCTGTGAAGGCTAGAGAAGAGAAGTCTTAGAGACCCAATAGTTGTCTACAGATGTTGGAAGGGCTTTCATATGGAAAAGCAACTGGACTTGTTCTCTTTGGCCCCATATGTGGTAGGTTGAATGTATGGGGAAACTGTCTAACAATAGAGTCACACCAAAGTAGAATGGACAGCTTCCCTGGGGAGCAAGTGCTGGCTGACCCCTTGTCAGGGATGATATAGAGGAGGGCTTCCTTTCCAGATATGGGTTGGACTAGAGCGATGGTAGGTACTCCAATTCTGAGATGCTACAACTCAGTAGTCCATTCTCTGACAAATGTAATTCAACCCACATTTATGAAGCACCTGTGTTCTGAGCCCTGTGCTAGGTACTAGAGGAGATAGAAGATTTCAATAAGAAGCTATTCCTGCTCCCATAAAGCTTGAAGTCTAGTATGGGGCTGCAAAACAGAGATGAATAAGTACATTAGAGTCACAAAACAAAGTTCTTTGGGAATTCCATGGGTTTAGGGTTGAGTTATTACTGTTATGGAGTAGAAGTAGCATTTAAGTTGTGCTTTTCTAGTTGAGTAGAAGCCTTGAGTTGGAAAGAACCATAGAGGCCATCTGTTTCAACCTCCTTATTTCACAGATGAGGAAAATGAAGTCCAGAAGAAAGTGATTTGCTCAATGTCATGAACGTAATAAGCAGTAGAGTTGGGACAGGAACCTAGGTCTTAGGTCTCAAAGTCCACTGGCTTTTCTACTAGCCCATGGTGCTTTATAGGATGGTGTGAGTGATGCAGGAATGAGGCCCCAGAGTATTAGACTTGTCTTGGGATTTCTGGAGTTCTCCAGCAAGGGAACCTCACCCACATGTGTAGAGACTTCCCAAAGTGAGTTTACATGTGGCTTATAATGCTGAAACCACAAAGTAGGGGGAAAGCTTCAGGCAAAAGGAGATTGGGAAGAGATTTTACAGGAGCAGCCTGACAGAAAAAATACCTTGACCCGAATAACTGAGCTGATTCTTGAAACCAGGGAACCTTTGAAGTCTCCCTGAGCAGATGTTATAACATAGGATGTTCCTGTGGAGGGGTCATTGGGGTGGGGAGCATGGCAAGGAGGTCCTTTAATTGGTGAGCTTTATACAGGATGGAGGGAGTGGTGCTTAGTTTGTGATCCACAGTAGTTAGAGAAGGAAGGAGGATGCACTCATCATTGGTGAGACAGTGACCAAAGGCATAAAAGTTGGAAAGCTCTCGAGGTGTTTGGGGGCAGGGAATATTCTGGATTGGCTACAGTGAAGAATACATGTAAACAAGTAATTTGGATAGACTGATGTAACAACAATGTTGCTTGCAGCTGCTGTGGAGGTGTAAGGCCAATAGCACCAGAACACAGGAGGGCTGCTAACACAGGTTCTTTGATCTGCTTTTCTAAGGAAAGCAACTTTAAGGGGTTTGCAATCTCACTTTAATTAAACATACATATGTTATTCACTTAGTTCAGGGTAAAAAGACAGCACTCTGAACTTCAGAGAAAGTACAAACAGAAATTACAATCAGAAATTAGATAAACAACAGAGCAAATAACACAAATCAGCATACAGGGCTTCTAACTATCTGTCCATAGCAATACATACATAGTTACCAGAAAGAGAAACACCAACATCTGGGTTTTCAAAGCCAGGGGGCTACCCAGAGTCTCATCTGCCCAAATCACACGAACACTCTCCCAATGAGCAAGCCCCCAAAGCAAAATGCTAAGCTCAGAGTATATATACACTTCTTCAGGGTCGGCCCACAGAGGGCATCACAACCATGTGACTCAAGGCTTTCTTGTGACTTAAGCGGGTCATCAAAGACTATTGATTAAATCAAAGACTCAATCAATGGCACTTGATTGCCTTAGTGCTAAGAAGCACTCCAAAAGAAAAAAAACAGTGAAAAGTCCCACTTTGCTTGCCATTACAGCTGGAAAGGTAAGTGGCACTTAGATTGAAAAGAACCTGGAATGCCAGGCTGAGGAGCTGGAAGTCTTTTTGCAGTACGTTTGTAAAGGAGAGTCACTGACTGTTTTTGAGCAGAAAAGTGTCATGTTCAAATCAATCCCTAAGGAAAACTCTTTTGGCACCCTCCTATGGAAGATGGAAGTCAGGTAGTAAAGTCAGAAAGACCTATTAGAAAGCTGTTGAAATAGTCCAGGTGGGTGTTAATGAGGACGGTTCAAGGGTGATGGCAATGGGACTAGAGAATAGGGATGAATGTAGGAAACTCTTGAAGCAGAATCAACAGGAACTGGTAACCTATTGAACGTTGCTAATATTTTGAACATGAAAGAATAGCTGCATGAAAGTACTACTGATTAATAGTGAGGCTAGAAGAAGGATTAGAGGAAAGATGAGCTCATTTTTGGATTTGTTTGTTTACTCTGAGATGAAAGCGGGATGTCCTATATGAGATATATTCTAACAGAAGTCAGGGCTAAAGGAAAGTTGTCAGTGGAGGAAGTAGGGGAAAGAAAAATGGGCCAAGGACATAGCCTTTGGAAACGCCTGCCTGAAGAGCATTCGAAGAAGTCAAGAGCCAGCAGAAGAACTAGAAAAGACAGAGTTAGGTAGGAGGAGGACCAGGCAGTTATGGTGTCTTCTATAGTTAAGGGAGGAGAAAATATTTAGACAGTGGGCACTGGTCACTGGTACAAAATATTGCAGAGTGGTCAAGGAACATGAGGACTGGAAAATGAGTATCTGGTATTTGAGTTCCTTGATGAATTCTGAGATCCCAGTCTCAGTAGGGGGGCAATGAGAGAGTGTGGGGCTAAGGGATGAATAGAGAGCTGTTGTTTAGTCATGTCCAACTCTTCATGACCCTATCTGAGGTTTTTTTGGCAAAGATACTGGAGTGTTTTGCCATTTCCTTCTCCAGCTCATTTTACAGATGAAGAAAGTGAGGTAAACAGGGTAAAGTGAATTGCCCAGGATTACATGGCTTGTAAGTGAGGCTGGATTTGAACTCAGGTCTTCTGGACTCCAGGCTCAGAGCTCTATACACTATAGCACCACCTACCTGCTCTGGTGAGAAAGTGGAGGCATTAATTGTAGACACCATTTTTCCCTAGCAGTGAAATGGAGAGAAGGGGGCATGGTAGCTAGATGGAGTATGAGGGGAAAGAACACAATGTGCCCCCATACAGGTTCAATCAAAAATCATTTGCTGGGGAAGTTTTAGATGACATCAATAAATCATAAGTCAACATTTATTAAGTGACCACTGGGTGTCAGGCACTGTGCTAAGCACTTGGGATGCAAAGAAAGGCAACGGACAATTCCCTGCTCTTAAGGAGCTTACGGTCTAATTTGGGGAGACAACATGCAAATGATTCTGTACAAACAAACTACAGACAAGATATATTTGACAAAATCAACAGAGGGAAGGCACTAGAATTAAGGGGGATTGGGTAACTCTTCCTGTAAAAGGTAAGATTTTAGCTAGGACTTGAAGGAAGCCTTCTTTCTTCATGCCCATCTTCATATGCCCCAACCAGCTCCCTCCCCAAATGGGGAGAATGATCAGGTGATATTTGTTGCTCGCTTCTCCTGGGGGTTATGTTGAGTCAAAAGGAAGGCATGAAGACCTTTGGGTGTACAGCTACAGCTTTGAAGGAAGCTTTTTACCCTCCCTCTCTCCCCTCTTCCCCACACCCTTGGGCCCAACATGAACTCAGAGAGACACAGGAGCAAATGCAAAATGCTCTGTTTGGCATTCAGAGCACTTTGTAACCTAGCCCCCTCCTACCTTTCTAATCTTCTCATGTCTTACTCCCCAATGCATACTCTTTGATCTAGTGACACTGGCTTCCTGGCTGTTTCAAGAATAAGACCCTTCATCTCTGGCTGTCCCTCATGTCTGGAGGGGTCTCTCACCTCCACTCAGACTCCTGACTTCCCCAGTTTTCTTTCAGTCCCAACTCAAATCCCACCTTCTACAGGAAGCCTTCCCTGACCCCTCTTCATTCCAGTGCTTTCCCCCATTTCATCATTTCCCATTTATCCCGTATATAAAGTTTGCTTTGCATATGTTTGTTTGCATGTTGCTCTCTGGGGTTAACAGAGAGGCAATCCAGAAGCTGTTTGCTTTTAATTAGGTTGCTCCCCAAATCTCCCAAATGGGGCATGCGGCCAATATAGATTGCTGTCTCTGTAGCTAGTCTTTATGAGAGGAAATTTAAGAACCCAGGCTTGATTTTTCATTTTCTTTTAAACTCACAACGTAGCTGCCAACCCATAAATAGGACTACTATCATCAAAGTTACAGAGTGAGCTCCCTATGTGAAGCTATGGCTTCATCATCCCTAGCCGCAGCCCCAGCCAGATCAGAGCTGGAAGGCCACCTAGTCCACCCCTTCACTGGACAGACGATGAAACTGAGGCCCAGAGGAAGGAAGGGACTTGGCCAAGGTCACTTGGCCTCTCTTTCCACTGAACCGTATTGATGCTGTTCACTGTAGTAGCCTGATGATCCCCAAAAACCAGAATGTCCTCTAAGATACAGAATGTTGCCAAGACATTAGATTATTGTCAGTTGACTTTATTTTTCTTTGCCACAAGGAAACGTTCATTAGGAATGGGGGGAAGGGAGCAGTGTTTTTAGCTTCTGCAGATAACACAACCATACTTTAGAAATGGAAGTGCCACGATATTTGTCCAGAAATAACTAAAGTAGAAGCAAACGGTATTGGGTTCAGGTTCATGATTTCTTTGGTATATGGAACTCTGAGTCAGGAAATCTCCTTTACTAATGTAGTGATTTGTCCAGGATCACATCATCAGTTTATGTCAGAGCCTTTATTTGAATCCAGGTCATCCTGATTGAACTGCAGCAAGCTATCTCAATAAAACTAGAATTAAACATGTATATGTAATGCATGTGTGTGTATGTGCGTGTATATATATATATATATGTTGTTGTTTGTTCAGTTGTTTTTCAGTCATGTCTGACTCTTCATGACGCCATTTGGGGTTTTCTTGGCAAAGATACTGGAGTGCTTTGTCATTTCCTTCTCCAGCTCATTTTACAGATGAGGAAACTGAGGCAAACAGGGTAAAGTGACTTGCCCAGGGTCACACAGCTAGGAAGTGTCTGAGGCCAGATTTGAACTCAAGAAGATAAGCCTTCCTGATTCCAGGCCCAGTGCTCCATCCACTGTGCCACCTAGAAGTCCCATCTATATCTATATCTATGTGTTTGTCTATATCTATATCTGTCTATCCATCTATATACATCTCTATATATGTATACGCATACGTATACATACACACACAAATACATAAACAATTCTAAAGCATCTTCTTTTCCTGGTTGCTGTGGAAGGCACAAAGCTGAGATAAGGCTCCATCCACTGTGCCACCTAGTGGTCCCATCTATATCTATGTGTCTGTCTATATCTATATCTGTCTATCCATCTATATACATCTCTATCTCTCTCTATATATACACATATGCACACATACACACACAAATACATAAACAATTCTAAAGCATCTTCTTTTCCTGGTTGCTATGGAAGGCACAAAGCTGAGGCAAGGCTTGGTTCCTGACTTCAGGAAGGTTGTGTTTGATCAAGCACTCTGTTCATCTCAATAGCACCTTCTCAAGTAAGTGTTTGATCTACATAAATTGACCAAAAGGAATATGAAGTAAAGCCATTTCGAGGAAAATACCCATGAAAATAAGCAAGTGACATCTCAGTTGGGGGCGGGGAAGATATTGGATGGTATTAGATTCCGAGTCCAGAGATCAGGTTAGGGATCTTTGTTCTACCACTAAATATGTAGAGGATGTGGGCACACTCTTCTATGCCTGAATTAGCTGATTATATAAAAATACAAAAGGGCTTCAACCAGTGCATCATGTCCTCAAATTTGTGAGTACCTTCCACGGGAAGTCACATGATCCTGGCTAGACTAATCTGGGCATTCTATGGAAGCTACATCTGTTGGCCTAGCATGGATCAGGATAGTGAGAACACCACAAAAGAAGTTGTTCTAAGTCACTCTGCGTAACCTATCAAAGGCAGCTATTCTTCCAATGGGTATTGACCAAGAAACCTCGGTGAAAATTCCATATTGATTTTGCAAGGAAGAATCTTCTGAATTGTGGTTATTATTTCTCAGAATGGCTCCAAATGCTCTTAGCTTATACCAAGCACAGCTCTCTGTTGGTTGTTTGTGAATGAGATGGTCATGTGGCACCATCGTGACAGTGAGTATGAATTTCTTGGTTAAGGAATTTGTGGAAAGAAACCTTATTTGGGCCCTCACTTTAGTGAACCTTATTGACTACTTAATTACCCTAAAGAAAGTGGTTCAGACTGATAAAAGTTTACTACAAAGCCATAATTACCAAAGCTATTTGGTATCAGTTTAAAAATAAGCAAATATGTCTTCAGAAGAGATTAGATAAAGAAGAATCAGAAACAACCAAACAATTCAAACTTGAATTAGACCAGTGAACATAAATTACTTAGTGAAAAACTCCCAACAGGAGGAAAATTTCTGGGAGCACTGGAAAGCAGTTTGGCAGAAGTTAGGATTAGACCAACATGTTGCACTATATGCCACAATAGACTAAAAATGGGTATATAACCTCATGGAGGCAGCTAGGTGGTGCTGCAGCGGCTGGAGTCAGGAAATCCTAAATTTAAATCGGGCCTCAAACACTTACTAGCTTTGTGACCCTGGGCAAGTCAGTTAACCTCTGTTTGCCTTAATCCACTGGAGAAGGAAATGACAAACCACTCCGGTATCTTTGCCAAGAAAACTTGATGGACATAATTGGTGTTCTATGGTCCACAGAGTCACAAAGAGTCAGACGCAGCTGAATGACTGAACAGCAACAACACACAGCCTCAATGTTAACTACCACGTTACAAAACATCGAGGATAAACAGGTCATATACCTTTCAAAGCTATGGGCAAGAGATGAATTCTTATCCCAGGCATGGGATAGAGGCAATTACAAATGATAAGATAGATTATGATTACATGAAATAGAAAAGCGTTTGCACAAATAAAATTAATACACTTAAGACAAGAAGGGAAGTAGGCAGCGGGGGAAAAATCTTTATATCAAATATCTTTGATGGGAGTTTAACATCCCAGATAGGTAACTAACAGAAATATGTAATACCAGAAGCCATCCCCCAATAGACATTTGGTAAGAGGGTATGAACAAACAGTTCTCGAAAGGAGAATTGCCAGTTACTAACCATATGAAGGGATGCTCCAAATCACTAAGAAAGAGAAATTTAGTTCAAAACAACCCTGGCATTTCACCTCACACCTAGCAAATTGGCAAAGTGAGAAAAGGTGAGAATAGTCTCGTTGAAGAGGCTGTGAGCCCACTCACATACTGTTGGGAGGGCTTTGAATTAGTATAGTCATTCAAGGCAACTTGGAATTATATGCAAATGGTTGGTTGTTGTCCTTTATCTCCGAGAGGATTAAAATGACATCACTATGTTAGTCAAGTTACAGTGTGTCTGACTGTGGCAGATCAGACCGATTCAAGCTCAGAATGTTCTATGACAGGTCAAGCACAAATAGTCCATGTGAAAGTTTGGGGTTCTCTAAATCTGTACATCTCATGCTTCTTTTGAGCTATTTCGATTCTACTTTGCTCATAGAGCACAGTACCCTCTTTGATGAGGGCACACCATGCTGGGTGGTCCTGTGCCAGTGTCTCCCATGTTACACAATCAATTCCAAATATATATGCAAATGTAGTGACAAAAATGTCCATGCCTTTTGATTCAGACATTCTACTGCTTTTTATATAATCCCAGGGGTAAAGGACAAAAAGAAAGGCTCCAAATACACCAAATATTTGTAGCAAATATTTTGTGGTAGCAAAAAACTAGAAAAAATAGATGCCCATCAATTGGGTAACAAGTAAACAAATTATGGTACATGAACACAATAGAATATTACCATGCTGTAAGAAACAAGGAACATTATGAATACCACTACTTATTTCCTGACATTCCTTAATCTTGGGTCCAACTGTGCCTTCTCTCTTCCTACTCTCAAGCTGCTGAATGCTAGTTAGTGGAGGAAGTCAGGCCTCATATGGACTGGACCCTAACTATTGAAGAGTAATATATTTATTCATCCTTGACTGACTGGATCCTATTCTCCTCACCAATTCTTCCAAGACTTCTCCTTTCTCCTCAAACCTCCAGTGCTTTTTCAAATTCTCTCTCTTTAACCAATGATCTCACATCTTACTTTACCACCAAGACCAAGGCTTTCTGCTCTAAGCTTTCTTATCTTTCCTGTTCCACAGCCCAAACATTTATACATCTTTCTTTTGTCTTCCTTCCAGTTTTTGAAGAAGAGATGACCATCTCCCTTTCTGGGCCAAAGTCGTACACTTCTGCCCCTGATCCCATACGTTCCCATTTCTTCCTTGAGTGTGTTCATCAATCACTCACCTTCTCTCTCACCTCCAGTATCTCCCTATCATGTGGCTCCCCTGCTGCCCAAAAGAATGTTCTAGTTTATAGATTTCTTAGAAAAAAATCCTTTACTTGATTCAGCCATCTTCTCAAGGCACCATCTTGTGTCTCCCCTCCCATTCTCCCTTTTTTGAGGAGCAGGATGGTGTAGCAGAAAGGGCACTGAGGTTTGAATCTGAAGAGTTCTGGGATAGAATTCTGACCTTAAGACTCATTAGCTGTGTGACTTAACCAAGTCAAATCAAGGCAGGTCAGTGCATTTACTAAGTGCTTACTGTGTTCTAGATAGTCTTCTAAGTGCTGGACAAATAGGAAGAAAGATTGTCCCAGCCATAAAAGAACTCACATTCCAGTGGAGAAGACACTACATAAAAGGGAGCTGAAGTGGTGTAGAAAGTCCAAAAGTTGGGGAGTCAAGAATATGGCCTTGGGAGAACTAAAGATGTGGATGGCCTAGACCATCTCCTTAAAATGAAGATTCTGGAAGGAACCAGCCAGTCACAGGGAGAGGTGGCAGAGTTAGGGGGTACTTCCAATATTTGAAGTCTAGGCATGAGATGAGCTTCTAGAAGAGGTTTCTGGGGCACTGTAGAGAAAGACCAGAAGTCCAGGAGATTCAGGCCAGCCTGAATAGGAATGAAGAATCAGCCTTATCAAATGTCCAGATAACACAAAGCTGGGTGGGCTATCTGATACATTGGATGATATTCAGGGTATAAAAAGGTCTCAGCAGACTAGAACATTGAGCTGAATATAATTCAATAAGATTTCATAGAAATAAATGGAAAATCTTGTATTGAATTTTTTATTTAAAAAATCATCTTCACAAATACAAGATGAGAAAGTCAGGATTAGATAGCTGTTTGAAAAAGATCTGAGAGTTTAAGTGAACTGCATGCTCATCGTGAGTAGGATATGATAGCCAAAAAATCAAAACTAATACAACCTTAGCCTGCATTAAAGATGTGGAAATTCCAGGCAGTAAGTGTGGCCCAATTCCTGAGTGGCTTAAATGTGAAGGGGCTCTAGATCATGTTATAGGAAATCAGTTGAAGGAACTGGAGAAGTTTAATATTTTGGGGTGGAAGGGACCTGCCTGCTCTCCTCAAGTACTTGGAAGACTTCCATGTGGAAGAAGGGATTAGATATGGTTGGATTGGTTCCTGAGTGCAGAACTGATAAGTAGAAGTTGCAAAGAGAAAAATTTAGACTTGATATAAGGAAACCTTCCTAGCATTCAGAACTGTTCCTGAGAGGACTGAGCTATTTTGGAAGGTGATAGTTTCCCTCTCGTTGGAGATCTTCAGACAGAAGCTAGATGACCACTTGGACATGTTGTAGAGTACATGGATGCCTTTCAACTCTGCACTTCTGTGATTTGATGACCACACTTGAAGGTGGCCTCACAAATGGGTGTATCAGTAAGACAATAAACACAACATCAGTGATAATCATGAATATGTCTATGTAGTTCTGTATTGCAAAGTATGAGAGACTCTCCATAAAGAAGGTAGAAGTATAACATTTATTCAGACACCAGAAAACCATATCCCATAACCAAATGTTCAGCTCCCACAGCCAGTTAGCCTACTTTATCTTAACAGCAAGGAACTTAAAACACCATATCACAGCATGGAGCCTCACTATCCTAAATCCTCTCGGAGCCCCTGCTGGGGTAAACAAATTCATAGCACAACTAAGTCAGCCTGTTCAGTTCTACCTATCAGGTGGCCATTAGCAGCCATTAGCAGCCATAACTGTTCTCTCTCTCTCTCTCTCTCTCTCTCTCTCTCTCTCTCTCTCAGCATTTCCTGTACCATAACTTCCTTTTCCTTTCAGGAAGCTCTTCCCACCACATGTGACTTAGGCTTCCTGTGACATAAGCAGGTCACGTGGCCTATTAATGGGTCAGAAAGATCTTCAAATCCAAGTTGCCACTACAATGGGGTATGCTAACTTAGGTATGTTAGTCTGCAGACCAGAGGACCGACTTTCAATGAGCATTCCTTGCCTGGTGTCTCACAGGTATTTCTGAAGCAATGATGGAAGGTGAAAGAAGAGAAAATCAGACTAGCAGAAAAAACTTAGAAATTTTGAAGAAGAAAGAAAACAGAATTGCTGTGTGGGGGTGTCTCCTTATAATTTGATGTGGAATATCTAGCATCACCTCTTAATCTTGGCATAAGTGGTGATTTGTAGATGTTATGCTTAACTGTTTTACTGAAGATTTCTATTCTTTTTTTTTAAAGCCAATACAGGGAAGGGGGAAAACATGCTGAGCTAATATTTCTCATTTATACAAACACACATACACACACACACAGAGGAAACATAGTAGTTTGGGCCACATCATCCCAGCCTCATCCCAGTTCTAGGCATGAAGTTCATAAATAGCTTCTAGAGGGCTTGTATTACTAGCTCCAATCTATGAAGACATGGCATCCCCCAAACTATTACACTGGATGATGATGATGATGATGATGATGCTTCACATTTGCATAGGGTTTTATGGTTTTCGAAGTGCTTTGGACCAGCTGGGCCCAGTGCCTGGCAGGTGAAACCCAACTCCCCATCGGGGAGGACTTGGCCACACTCGCCTGTGGAAGTCATAGGGAGTGTTCTATGAAACTGACCCTCAGGTCAGAGTCTTAATACAAAAAGCTTTCTGTCCTGGTGCTCATGATAGCCTTTCCAGCATTCATGTGAAACACCCTTTCTCCATCTCCAACAAAAGCATTCTAAACCCTGAATGAGGTGTTTGAAGTCCAGGCTTCCAATGCACCAGGGTGCTCCCATCACCACAGCCTGAGCCCTTAGTTTGGCCAGCTAGCCATGTGCTTTTGTGAGGATAGAGACCTTCAATACGAATGAATGAAAAGGGATGCAATCAAGCCAGAAAGCCTCTCACTCACTGCCCCAGTGTCACTGGAGAGAAGACTGGGCCACTGCTTTATGAACAGGCAGATGAAATGGGAATCTGCAGGTTCTGAGATCCACATTCCCTTAAGGAGGTCCTGTATTGTTCCCTTTTCAAAAGGGGTCATTTTCTAGTTAAAGATGAATGGTCAGATTAGGTTATTAGCAGGAACGACTGCATTTAAAGGGTCTTTGGAGGTGTTTTCCACATCCTTTGTTTTCTCAAGAGTTTGAATGTGGGGTCGGGGTGGAGCCAAGATGGAGGCTGGTAAGCAGGGACTAGAGTGAGCTCCGTACCCGAGTCCCTCCAAAAACCTATAAAAAATGGCTCTGAACCAATTCTAGAACGGCAGAACCCACAGAACAGCAGAGGGAAGCAGGGCTCCAGCCCAGGACAGCCTGGATGGTCTCTGGGTGAGGTCTATTCCACACGGAGCTGGGAGCTGGGAGCTGGGAACAGAGTGGAGCAGAGCCCAGCCTGAGCGGCGTGGACCATCCAGACCAGAAGCCAGGCGGAGGGGGCCCTAGCGCCCTGAATATGTGAGCTGCAGCAGTTACCAGACCCCTCGACCCACAAACACCAAAGACTGCGGAGAAGGTTAGTGGGAAAAGCTACGGGAGTGGAAGGAGTTCGCGGTTCGGCTTCCAGCCCCGGGGGCAGCGGAGGTGGGGCAGCTACAGCTGTTGCTACTTCTTGCTCCAGGCCCACCTGGTGGGAGGAATTAAGTGGCGGATCAGAGCAGGAGTGCAACAGCCTGCTGAAGATCTAAGCCCAATCTGGACTGGGGGTTCTTGGGGAAGGAGTAGTGCGGGTCTGACAGAGCTGGCACCTCCCCCCCCCAAACGTGGAACATAGAACTCGTTAGTCTACAAGCAGTCATACCCCACTGAAAAACTCAAGGGTCAATTTAGTGGGTTGGGAATATGGCCAGGCAGCACAAACGGGCCCAGATTCAGTCTCAGACTTTGGATTCTTTCTTTGGTGACAAAGAAGACCAAAACATACAGCCTAAAGAAGACAACAAAGTCATAGAGCCTACAACAAAAGCCTCCAAGAAAAACATGAACTGGCCCCAGGCCATAGAAGAACTCAAAAAGGAGTTGGAAAAGCAAATTAGAGAAGTAGAGGAAAAATTGGGAAGAGAAATGAGAAGGATGGGAGAAAACCATGAAAAACAAGTCAATGACTTGCTAAAGGAGACCCAAAAAAAATACTGAAAAATACACTGAAGAAAACAACACCTTAAAAAACAGACTAACTCAAATGGCAAAAGAGCTCCAAAAAGCCAATGAAGAGAAGAATGCCTTGAAAGGCAGAATTAGCCAAATGGAAAAGGAGGTCCAAAAGACCACTGAAGAAAATACTACTTTAAAAATTGGATTGGAGCAAGTGGAAGCTAGTGACTTTATGAGAAATCAAGATATTATAAAACAGAGCCAAAGAAACAAAAAAATGGGAGACAACAATGTGAAATATCTCATTGGAAAAACCACTGACCTGGAAAATAGATCCAGGAGAGATAATTTAAAAATTATTGGACTACCTGAAAGCCATGATCAAAAAAAGAGCCTAGATAGCATCTTTCAAGAAATTATCAAGGAGAACTGCCCTGATATTCTAGAGCCACAGGGCAAAATACAAATTGAAAGAATCCATCGATCGCCTCCTCAAATAGATCCCAAAAAGAAATCTCCTAGGAATATTGTCGCCAAATTCCAGAGCTCCCAGATCAAGGAGAAAATACTGCAAGCAGCCAGAAAGAAACAATTTGAGTATTGTGGAAACCCAATCAGAATAACCCAAGATCTGGCAGCTTCTACATTAAGAGATTGAAGGGCTTGGAATGCGATATTCTGGAGGTCAATGGAGCTAGGATTAAAACCTAGAATCCCCTACCCAGCAAAACTGAGTATCATGTTCCAAGGCAAAATATGGATTTTCAATAAAATAGAGGACTTTCAAGCTTTCTCAGTGAAAAGACCAGAACTGAATAGAAAATTTGACTTTCAAACACAAGAATCAAGAGAAGCATGAAAAGGTAATCAAGAAACGGAAATTGCAAGGGACTTACTAAAGTTGAACTGTTTTGTTTACATTCCTACATGGAAAGATGATGAGTATGATTCATGAGACCTCAGTATTAGGGTAGTTGAAGGGAATATGCATATATATATATGTTTATGTATATATATAGGTGAATGTGTATGTATGTATATATCTATGTGTACATGTATGTATGTGTATGTATGTGTATATATGTGTGTATTTTATATGTATATAAATATACATATATATATACATACATATATATATGTAAAAGAGAGAGAGCAGACACAGGGTGAGTTGAAGATGAAGGGAAGATATCTAAAAGAAATAAAATGAAATTAAGGGATGAGAGAGCAACATACTGAGAGAGGGAGATAGGGAGAGATAGAATGGGGTGGATTATCTTGCATAAAGGTGGCAAGAGGAAGTAGTTCTGTGGGAGGAGGGGAGAGGGCAGGTGAGGGGGGAATGAGTGAACCTTGCTGTCATCAGATTTGGCCTGAGGGGGAATACCATACATACTCAGTTGGGTATCTTACCCCACAGGAAAGAAGAGGGAGGAAGATAAAAGAGTTTGAATGTGAAATGTAAACTTTCTCCCTAATGAAAGCTTCACGAATGCAATTATCATCTCTATGCAGATGATTCTCAGATCTATTTATCCAGTCCTAACCTCTCTTCTGACCTCCAGTCTCATGTCTCCAATTGCCTATTGGACATCTCAAACTTCTTAAACTCATTGCATCCAAAAACTGGAACTCATTATCTTCCCCTCCTCCCCCAGCCCTTCTCTCTTATTGTTGAGGGTCCCACCAGCCGTCCAAGCTTCCAGCCTAGGTGTCTGCTATTCCTCCCTGTCTCTCACCCCCAACATCCAATTAGTTGCCAAATCTTGACAATATTACATTCATTTCATTTCTTGTGTGTGGCCCTTGCCTCTAGGGTCATGTTGCCTTATGCCTGGACTGCAGAGATGATGGCGTCATGATCTCTCGCCCTGCTCCAGTCCAACCTCCACTCACCTGTCAGATCGATCTTCCTAAAGGACAAGTTTCATCACATCATCCTGCTCTTAAGTAAACTCAAGTGGCTTCCAGTCACCCCCAGGATCAAATATAAAATCCTCTCTTTGGATTTCCTTCTTTAGATTTTGTTCGACTGATTGTTGATGCCTCACAGAGTCATTAGCTTCTACTTGCCCAATTCTAATTTTTAAAAATTGTTTTCTTCATTCAGCTTCTGATCTTCCTTTTCCATTTGGTTAATTTTACTTTTCAAGGCATCATTCTCTCCAATTAGATTCTGAACCTCCTTAACCATTGTGCCAATTTTACTTTTTAAAGATTTTATCTCATTGGAGAATTTTTTTCCATTTTTTCTTTTACCTCTCTAATTTAGTTTTTAAAATCCTCCTTGGGCTCTTCCAGGAATGCTTTTTGGGCTTGAGACTAATTCACATTCCCCTTTGAGGTTTCAGATGTGGGTATAGTGTCAATGCTGTCCTCTTCTGAATTGGTATTTTGATCTTTGTCTCCATAAAAAGAATCAATAGTCTTTGGTTTTCTGGATTTCTTCTTCATGTTGGTTATCTTTTCCCTGGATTTAAAGTGGATCTCTGCTTCTGGGGCCCCGGGGCTCTATCCCAAGCTTCTTGTGTTGGCAACTGGGGTCCTGGTTACTGACTTTGTGAGCTATGACCTCTGGTTTTCGTGAGGTGTGGGGGAGGGGTGGTCTGGCTGCTGGAAGTCTCCTCTTCCTCTGGGGCTGTGCTACAGTATGGGTGGTTCCAGCCATTGCCTGCACTGGTGTCTGCCACTTCCCCTGGCTGTGTGAAGGCACCTCTGGGTTACTGGTGTTGACTCTTGCTGGCCCTACCCCCCTGAGGCTCAGGAACTCCCACTGTTTGGCTACTGATGCCCCACTTCTGGCTCCTCTATTTCAGAGTTTCTCCTGAGGGAGTATTATCTGGGTGAGGAAGGGAGGGATGAGAGCTGTTTTACCTGGTCATCATGGGTCCCAAAAGTTCAAGAAATCGAGTTTCAAACCTTTGAACTGTAGGCTGCAAGCTTCAGGAGTAGTTGCTCTTGCAGCTGCAGGCGACGAGCTGCTGTCTCCCATAGCTCTGACAGACTCCTATCCTGGGCTGAGAAGCCTGGGGATCGTCACCAGTTTCGTGCGCCCCATGCTCTCTCAACCTGGATAGCTGGCTGAGTTCCGAAGCTGCTCCTGTTTTGGTGTGGTCTCTCCTTCTTTCTTTTTTCCCCTCTCTCCTTCCATCCCTCTCTCCCTTTCTTCCTTAATTATTTCCTTCCTTCCTTTCCCCCTTTGGATTTCCTAACCTGGCCCCTTCTTACCTCTGTAGTCTTCTTCCTCCTTGCTCCCCTCTAGAACTCTGTGAGCCAGTGATGTTGGGCTCCTTGCTGTTCTTGAACAAGAAACTCCATCCCCAGACTCCCTGAGATTTCACTGGCTGACCACCCACCCCCACCCCAGCCTATATTCCTCTCTCTCCTCACCTGCCTCCTAGTTTCCTTGGCTCCTCTCAAGCTTCAGCTAAAGTCTCACCTTCTGTAAGATGTCCTTCTCTGTCCTCTGTAGTCTTAGGCCCTTGCTCAAAGATGACCTCCAATTCATGCTGTCTATAACTTGTTTGCACCTAGCTGTTTGCATGGGCTTTCCCCATTATACTGTGAGATCCTTCATGGCAGGGATTGTCTTTTGTCTTCCTTTGTATCCCTGGATCTTAGCACAGTGAGTGCCTGTCACATAGTAGGTGCTTAACAAATGCTTGTTAATTTGACTCATGGATGCAAGTACTTGGATTTAGGAATCTCATGAAGAGCCAGTTCTAAGCAGTGTGGCATGATAGGCAGCAATTATCTCTGGGGTCCCCTCTATTTCAAGATCTCTTTCTCGCCTGTGTCTCCTACCCCCAACTTTATTGCTTTTTCCAGGCCTTCCTGTTGATTTCCCACTTGTCCATGGGCCCTAGATTATTTTTAAATGTATAAAATGAAATACATAGAATGACAAAAGAAATTTATTCTATTGAAATACTTATCAAGATACCTTTAAAAAATCATGGACCTTAGGACCTGTTCTTGAGTCAACTTTAAAGAGAGAATTTCAAGGAAAAGGTAGCCTCAGTGTCCTTAAGAGAGACAAACATGTTTGCTACTCTCCCAAATCACTTGAACGTAGACATTCCAAAGTGATAGGGGCAAAGGAAGCCTTTTCCACTCTGGAGGTGTTTCCTTATCTTGAAGATAAGAAGACTAAATTAGATGACCCAAAGCATCCTCTTTCCAGCCTGAAGATTCCAAGATTCAGATACTTTCAGCTTAGCTAAGCTGGTCCTATGGTAAGATATTTTATTCTTCTAACTGACCTTGGCCTTTTCTCCTGTAAAAATGGATGGATGTATAGCCCTAAATTCATTCCCGTTCCTAGAAAAATGAAGCCTCTGCCCTGCTGACACTGGCTGCAGATCTTCACGTTGATGAATTGTAAAGGCAATCAGTGAATGGAAGATCTTCCCCACCCATTTGAGTGGGCTTCGGGGGAGGGGCTCTCAGAGTCCTGGGGGAGTGGCTAGGACTGGAGCCAATGGAAGCATGTGGTGGGAGGAGCTTGCTGAACGGTTGGAGCAGAGCTAAGAGGCAGTTGGTGAGGCAGTTGGTGAGAGCAGTTAAGAGCTGAAGGAGAGAGGAAGCAGTCAGCTAGCTGGAACACAGCTTGGAGATTGCGGCGGAAGCGGCAGCGATGGCGGCAGGGGCTACAAAAAGGCAGGACTGACCCTCACGGAGACCGGAGAGTGCTGAGCAGGGGCTTGAGGCCAGTGGGTGGTCTTCTTGCTGGAGGGCCCTGGCATTGGGTCGGGGGAAGCACCAGTATGGCTTGGCTTGCTGCCATAATGTTTTTCTGTGGCCTCCTGGTCACTATTGTGAGATGGGCATACTGGTTTTGGAAGGCTCTTGCCAAGATGTCGAACTGGGGACACTGGTCCGTGGGTCTGCTACTTTTGAGTTTCAATAAATGCTTTAACTCCTCTGCCTTCTACTTAGAGAATTCCTTATATCCTGCGATTCTGGACCATTCAGGCATATTCATGGTTATCTTTGAAGTCATGAATTCTGCCTTACTGATATATGAATATTTGGAGATAATAGAACAGCTTTAAGAGATTATTTTAAAAAATTGAACAATATTTTATTTTTTCCAGTTACACGTAAACCATTTTTAACATTCATTTTAAAATATTGATTTCCAAATTCTCTCCCTCTCTCCCTTTACTCCTCCATGAGACCAAAAATCCCCCCAAAACCAATACACCTAAAAATAAGGAAAGTAAAAAATAGCATGCTTCAATCTGCATCTAGGTTCCATCCGTTCTTTCTCTGAATATGGATAACATTTTTCATCATGAGTCCTTTGCAGTTGTCTTGGATCATTGAATTGCTGAGGATAGTTAAGTCATTTCACCAGTGATTATCATACAATGTTATTGTTACTGAGTACGGTGTTCTCCTGGTTCTTCTTACTTCACTTTGTATCAGTTCATGTAAGTCTTTCTAGGTTTTTTCTGAAATTGGCCTGCTCATCATTTCTTATGGCACAATAATATTCCATTACAATAATATACTACAATTTTTTCATCCATTCCTCAATTAACGGATATCTCCCCAATTCTTTGACACCACAAAAAGAGTTGCTATAAATGTTTTTGTACAAATATAGGTCCTTTGCTCTTTTTACTTTTTAAAAAATTATTTTTTTTATTTTTCAATATTTGCTTTTATAAGTTCTAAATTTCCCCCCTCCCTCCCCTTCCACCTCCCCAAGACAGCATGCAATCTGATATAGGCTATACATGTACAATCATATTAAACTTATTTCCATATTAGTCATGTTGTTTCTTGTGAAAGAAGAAACAGAACAAAAGGGATAACCCCCCAAAATCCCCCAAATGAAGATAATCTGCTTCGATCTGTATTCAGACTCCATAGTTCTTTCTCTGTGTGTCGATAGCATTTTCTACCATAAGTCTTTTGGAATTGTCTTAGATCATTGCATTGCTGAGAGGAGCTAAGTCTATCAAGGTTGGCCATCACACAGTGTTACTGTTACTGTGTACAGTGTTCTCCTGGTTCTACTCATTTCACTCAGTATAAGTTCATGTAAGTCTTTTCAGGTTTTTCTGAAATCACCTTGCTCATCGTTTCTTATGGAACAGTGGTTATTTCATTGCATTCATATGCCATAACTTGTTCAGCCATTCCCCAATTGATGAGCATCCCCTCAGTTTCCAATTCTTTGCCACCACAAAAAGAGCTGCTATAAAGATTGTTGTATGAACTCTTTCTGACTGCTTTTTAAACTGGGCTGTAGCATGGGAGGAATATGGGAGATTGGTCAGGAGAACACAAGTCAATTTTGTCTTTGAAGAAACTGTTGATCGTTTATCATTCTTTAGTTCTGAGACACTCTCCAGTCCCCTGACTGGCCATTCTTTCCTTCTATTCAGCAGTTTAAGTCAAATGAGTGGAGGCCATTTGAGGTCTCCTCACCCCAATTAACTGTTAAGCAAATTGAAAAGACTGTTGCTGTTGCTAGTCGACTAGGTTAAGCCAATCTTTAAAGGGAAACACCTTAAATGTCTATATTTAAAAAGCTGTTCCTAAGGACTGCTGATCCTGCAGAGACACTTCCCATCACTGCTTTTTCTTGAAAGAAAATATTAGGACTAAATGATCTGACACAATAAGAACAATTCTGCTAGAAAAAAGTGAAAGTAATTTATAAAGGCAAAGATCTCAGCTTTAAATAGATGATACATAATTTGGAAGCTCCCCGCTTAACTACCTTATTGTACTTCTATTCATTGCACTGAGGTAAGAGAATTACGAAGAACTATAAATATGCTAAAAGTACATGGGAAAAGATGTCATCCAAGGGGATGGAATGATAACAAAAGAAAATGAGCCAGTCACGTGGAAGGGAGGAATACCTGGTGGACAGCCCTGCGTGTGTTCCACTGGTATCCTCTCAATGGCAAGAAAAGAGTAAGGCACCCAGCTTGTTGAGTGGGCTCTCCCAGCACACTTGTGGGAGGACATGGGTTGGAACCATAGAAGATGGCTTGGCACGGATGGGCTGTGAGTCGAATACTCCGAGGGAAGATCTCTATCCGGCATTTAAGAAGCTGGAGGCAAATTGACAAATGCCACAAGCAAAGAAAATGCTTTTGTTCTGTGCCTGCTTCACAATTTGTCTCAACTTTTGCTGCTTCTTCTGTCTGTCCATTCCTTCTGTGTGTATGTATGTCTCTCTTCCTTTCTCCACTGTAGCATCTCCCACTTTGTGTGGTGTGTTCTCATTCCCCTCCCCTTCCCTTGCTCCTCCCTCCCTCCTCCTCTTCTCTCTTTCTCCCTCTCATATTTGTTTCTCTGTTTCACACTTGCTGTCTGCCTCCCACTTGTTCTTTTTTTCTCTTAACAGTTATTTTATTATTTAATATTTTAGTTTTCAACATTGATTTCTACAAGATTTTGAATTACAAATTTTCTCCCCATTTCTACCCTCCCCCATTCCAAGATGGCATATATTCTAATTGCCCCGTTCCCTAGTCAGCCCCCCTTCTGTCACCCCACTCCCCCCATCCCCTTTCCCCTTACTTTCTTGTAGGGCAGGATAGATTTCTATGCCCCATTCCCTATATATCTTATTTCCCAGTTGCATGCAAAAACAACTCTTTTTTTTGAGCATCTGCTTTTAAAACTTTGAGTTCCAAATTCTCTCCCCTCTTCCCTCCCCACCCACCCTCCCTAAGAAGGCAAGCAATTCAACATAGGCCACACATGTATCATTATGTAAAACACTTCCGCAATACTCATGTTGTGAGAGACTAACTATATTTCCTTCCATCCTATCCTGTCCCTCTTTATTCAATTTTCTCCCTTGACCCTGTCCCTTTTCACAAGTGTCTGCTTTTGATTACCTTCTCCCCCATCTGCCTTCCCTTCTATCATCCCCCCTTTTTATCCCCTTCCCCCTACTTTCCTGTAAGATACCCAATTGAGTTTGTATGTTATTCCCTCCTCAAGTCAAATACGATGAGAGCAAGATTCACTCATTCCCCCTCACCTGCCCCCTCTTCCCTTCCAACAGAACTGCTTTTTCTTGCCACTTTTATGTGAGATAATTTACCCCATTCTCTCTCTCCCTTTCTCCCTCTCTCCATATAGTCCTCTCTCATTCCTTAATTTTATTTTGTTTAGATATCATCCTTTCATATTCAACTCACCCTGTGCCCTCTATCTGTATCTATATCTATATCTATATCTATGTCCATATCTATGTCTATATCTATATCTATATATGTATATTCCCTTCAACTACCCTAATACTGAGAAAATAAATTACACTCATCATCTTTCCATGTAGGAATGTAAACAAAACAGTTCCACTTTAGTAAGTCCCTTATGATTTCTCTTTCTTGTTTACCTTTTCATGCTCCTCTTGACTTTTATATCTGAAAGTCAAATTTTCTATTCAGCTCTGGTCTTTTCATTGAAAATGCTTGAAGGTCCTCTATTTTAGTGAAGGTCCATATTTTGCCCTGAAGTATTATACTCAGTTTTGCTGGGTAGGTTATTGTTGGTTTTAATTTTAGCTCCTTTGACCTCCAGAATATCATATTCCAAGTCTTTCTTGTGTTAGATCTTGTGTTATCCTGATTGTGTTTCCATAATACTCAAATTTGTTTCTTACTGGCTGCTTGCAGCATTAGCTCCTTGACCTGGGAACTCTGGAATTTGGCAACAATATTCTAGGAGTTTTCTTTTGTGGATTTTTTTCAAGAGGCGATTGGTGGATCTTTTCAATTTCTATTTTACCCTCTGGCTCTAGAATATCAAGGGAGTTGTCCTTGATAATTTCTTGAAAGATGATATCTAGGCTCTTTTTTTGATCATGTCTTTCAGGTAGTCCAATAATTTTTAAATTATCTCTCCTGGATCTATTTTCCAGGTTAGTGGTTTTTCCAATGAGATATTTCACATTGTCTTCTACTTTTCCATTCCTTTGGTTTTGTTTTATAATATCATGATTTCTCATAAAGTCACTAGCTTCCACTTGCTCCAATCTAATTTTTAAGGTATTATTTTCTTCAGTGGTCTTTTGGACCTCCTTTTCCATTTGGCTAATTCTGCCTTTCAAGGCATTCTTCTCCTCATTGGCTTTTTGGAGCTCTTTTGCCATTTGAGTTAGTCTATTTTTAAGGTGTTATTTTCTTCAGTATTTTTTGGGTCTCCTTTAGCAAGTTATTGACTTGTTTTTCATGATTTTCTCGCATCACTCTCATTTCTCTTCCCAATTTTTCCTCTACTTCTCTTACTTGCTTTTCCAAATGCTTTTTGGAGCTCTTCCATGGCCCGAGACCAGTTCATATTTTTCTTGGAGGCTTTTGATGTAGGCTCTTTGACTTTGTTGACTTCTTCTGGCTGTATGTTTTCCTCTTTTTTGATGAGGGCCTCTGTTTCACTTCTAAAGCCTTTAAAAATATGGCCCCTTTGGGGGCAGCTAGGTGTGCAGTGAGTAGAGCACCAGCCCTGGAGTTAGGAGGACCTGAGTTCAAATCCAGCTTCAGACACCTGACGCATGTACTAGCTGTGTGATCTTGGGCAAGTCTCTTAACCCCAATTGCCCTGCCAAAAAAACCCCAAACAAAAAAAAATAAAAAATGAAGAAAATTTGGCCCCTTTCTATCTCTCCAATCTTCTTCCCCTTTCTTCCTCTCAGTGTACTCTGTGATCCAGTGACATTGGCCTTCTTATTATCCCTGGGTGTTTTCTCCATCCCTGGAATGCTCTGTCCTTGCCTTGACCTCCTGATTTCTCTGGCTTCCTTCCAGACTCAGCTCAAATTCTCCTTGGTGACTTGACTTGACTTCTTGTTTTGGATTGAATAAATGCTTGCTGACTGACACACTGGCTGATTAAGGAAGGGGGAAGATCTGGGACAAGTAATGCTCCCTGGGAAGCATAGGTTCATAAGTGGCCTAGGAGAGGGGTTCTCTGGGTGGTAAAGAGACACTTGTAAGTACCCTGAAGAGGTACATTGGGAAGGTGTTGAAGGAAAAGAAGAACATTTCAAGAGGGTGAGAGTAACTAATGATAGATTTCATCTGAGCTTAGGCATGTATAGGGTCCTGGTGTTGATGCTTGCTGGCTCCAGCCCCTGGGGCTCAGGAACTCCCACTGTTCTGCTGAGGTAGGGTCTGCTGGGACACCTCTCTTCTTGAAATAGTCTCCTTCAGCCACCACAAGAAGGGCGCTGTCTTCAGTTTTCCGAGCTAAAAGGCTACTGAAGCCCCACTTCTGGCTTCTCTATTCCAGGAATTCTCCCAGGGGAGTATTATCTGGGTGAGGGAGGGATGGATGAGAGCCCTTTTACCTGGTCATCATGGCTCCCGGAAGTTCAAGAAGGAGAATTTCAAACCTTTGGACTGTGGGCTGCAAGCCTCAGAAGTATTTGTTCTTGCAGCTGCAGGCGCTGTGCTGCTGTCTCCCATACCTCTGACAGACTCCAGTCCTGGGCTGAGAGGCCTGGGGATGACCTCTGCAGCCAGCACCTCTGCCCTGGACCTGCTCTTGCTCTGCGCACTCAGCGCTCTCCCAGCCTGGTTTGCTGGCTGGGTTCTATTGCTGCTACCGTTCTGGTGTGGTCTGGTGCAGTTCCATGCACCTGACGTTCCTGCCACACTCAGTCCTGCAGCCTGCAGCCCCAGCATCCTCTGTGTTTAGGGCTGCACACTGCACACCCACTGCAGGGAACCCAGTTTTGACTGGTAGTTGAAGGTAGTATGGGAGGTAAGACTGCATAGGTCAGCAGGTGTCCAGTGATAAGGGCTGTGAATGCCAGGCAAAGTTGTTTGAGCTTTACTTGGTGAAGAATGGGGAGCCACGAACATTTTTTGAACAGAGGTGTGACATGAATATATCTAGGTGTAAGATGAGTATCCTAAAAATGGTATGAGCAAGGAACAAATTGGAGTGGGTACAGAATGGAGATGGGAAGACCTGTTAGAGGGCTACCGACATAGTCCATGCTGGTGGGAATGGGAGCCTATACTAGGTTTCAGGATAGACAGGAGGGGCCAGAGGTACCAGATGTTACAGAGCCAAAATCAAAGTAGAGCTCAAAAGTCAAATAATTGACTGAGAAAATGAGGAGTGTTAAAAAAAAGTCAGACTATAGAATCTTACTTTGGTGACAAAGAAGATCAAAACATACAACCAGAAGAAGGCAATAAAACCAAAGCTCCTACATCCAAAGCCCCCAAGAAAAATATAAACTTTTCTCGGGCCATGGAAGAGATCAAAAAGGATTTTGAAAATCAAGTAAGAGAAGTTGAGGAAAAATTGGGAAGGAAAATAAAAACAAGTCTACAGCTTGCTAAAGCAGACCCCCCAAAATACTGAAGAAAATAACACCTTAAAAATAGACTAACCCAAACGGCAAAAGAGGTCCAAAAAGCCAATGAGGAGAAGAATGCCTTCAAAAGCAGAATTGGCCAAATGGAAAAGGAGGTCCAAAAACTCACTAAAGAAAATAGTTCCTGAAAAATTAGAGTGGAGCAAATGGAAGCTAATGCCTTTATGAGAAACCAAGAAATTATAAACAAAACCAAAAGAATGGAAAAATAGAAGAGAGTGTGAAATATCTCACCAGAAAAACAACTGACCTGGAAAATAGATCCAGGAGAGATAATTTAGAAAATTATTGGACTACCTGAAAGCCATGATCAAAAAAGAACCTGGATATCATCTTTCAAGAAACTATCCAGGAAAACTGCCCTGATATTCTAGAACAAGATGGAAAAATAAATATGGAAATAATCCACCGATCATCTCCTGAAAGAGATCCCCAAAGGAAAACTCCTTGAAATATTGTAGCCAGATTCTGGAGTTTCTAGGTCAAGGAGAAAATATTGTGAGCAGCCAGAAATAAACAATTCAAATATTGTGGAAACATAATCAGGATAACACAAGCTTTAGTAGCTTCTTCAATATGATATTCCGGAGGTCCAAGGAGCTAGGATTAAAACTAAGAATCACCCACCCAGCAAAACTGAGTATAATACTCCAGGGGGAGAAAAGGATATTCAGCGAAATAGAGGACTTTCTTTTTTGCATGCAAAAACTTTTATTTTTTATTTTTGAACAACTGTTTTTAAAACTTTGAGTTCCAAATTCTCTCCCTCCCCACCCACCCTCCCTAAGAAGGCAAGCAATTCAACATAGACCACATGCATATCACTATGTAAAACCCTTCCACAATACTCATGTTGTGAAAGACTAACTATATTTTGCTCCTTCCTAACCTATCCCCCTTTATTCGATTTTCTCCCTTGACCCTGTCCCTTTTCGAAAGTGTTTGTTTTTGATTACCTCCACCCCCATCTGCCCTCCCTTCTATCACCCCCCCTTTTTTATCTTCTTCCTCCTTCTTTCCTGTGGGGTAAGACATCCAGTTGAGTGTGTATGGCATTCACTCCTCACGTCAAATCCGATGAAAGCAAGATTCACTCATTCCCCCTCACCTGCCCCCTCTTCCCTTCCTACAGAACTGCTTTTTCTTGCCACTTTTATGTGAGATAATTTACCCCATTCTATCTCTCCCTTTCCCCCTCTCTCAATATATTCCTCTCTCGTCCCTTAATTTGATTTTATTTCTTTTAGATATCTTCCCTTCATCTTCAACTCACCCTGTGCCCCCCCTCTCTCTGTCTATGTGTATATATATACATATATATATATATATATATACACACACATACATATATACATACATACACACTCCCTTATACATATGTATACATAAACATATATATATATATATATATATATATATATATATATGCATATTCCCTTCAGCTACCCTAATACTGAGGTCTCATAAATTATACACATCATCTTTCCATGTAGGAATGTAAACAAAACAGTTCCACTTTAGTAAGTCCCTTATGATTTCTCTTTCTTGTTTACCTTTTCATGCTTCTCTTGATTCTTATGTTTGAAAGTCAAATTTTTTACTCAGCTCTGGTCTTTTCACTGAGAAAGCTTGAAAGTCCTCTATTTTATTGAAAATCCATATTTTGCCTTGGAGCATAAGTTTTGCTGGGTAAGTGATTCTTGGTTTTAATCCTAGCTCCATTGACCTCCAGAATATTGTATTCCAAGCCCTTTGATCCCTTAATGTAGAAGCTGCTAGATCTTGTATTATTCTGATTGTGTTTCCACAATACTCAGATTGTTTCTTTCTGGCTGCTTGCAGTATTTTCTCCTTGATCTGGCAGCTCTGCAATTTGGTGACAATATTCTAAGGAGTTTTCCTTTTTTCCTTTTGGGATCTTTTTGAGGAGGCAATCTGTGGATTCTTTCAATTTCTATTTTACCCTTTGGCTTTAGAATATCAGGGCAGCTCTCCTTGATAATTTCTTGAAAGAAGATATCTAGACTCTTTTTTTGATCATGGCTTTCAGGTAGTCCAATAATTTTTAAATTATCTCTCCTGAATCTATTTTCCAGGTCAGTGGTTTTTCAAGTGAGATATTTCACATTGTCTTCCACTTTTTCATTCCTTTGGTTCTGTTTTATAATATCATGATTTCTCATCAAGTCACTAGCTTCCACTTGCTCCGATCTAATTTTTAAGGTGGTGTTTCCTTCAGTGATCTTTTGGACCTCCTTTTCCATTTGGCTAATTCTGCCTTTCAAGGCATTCTTCTCCTCACTGGCTTTTTGGAGTTCTTTTGCCATTGGAGTTAGTATATTTTTAAGGTGTTATTTTCTTCAGTATTTTGGGGGTCTCCTTTAGCAAGTCTTTGACTTGTTTTTCACGATTTTCTCGCATCACTCTCATTTCTCTTCCCAATTTTTCCTCTGCTTCTCTTACTTGCTTTTCCAAACCCTTTTTGGGCTCTTCCATGGCCTGAGACCAGTTTATGTTTTTCTTGGAGGCTTTTGACGTAGGCTCTTTGACTTTGTTGACTTCTTCTGTCTGTATGTTTTGGTCTTCTTTGTCACCAAAGAAAGATTCCAAAGTCTGAGACTGACCTGGCCATGTTCCCAGCCAACTTACGTGACCCTTGAGTTTTTCGTTGGGGTATGACTGCTTGTAGAGTAGAGAGTACTTTGTTCCAAGCTTGAGGGGATGCGCTGTTGTTTTCAGAGCTCTTTTTACACAGCAAGCTCTGCCACACCAGCGCTCCTCCTCCTCCAAGAACTGCCAACCTGGACCTGACTCAGATCTTAAGCAGGCTCTGCACTCCCTCTCTGATCCACCACTTAGTTCCTCCCACCAGGTGGGCCTGGGGCCGGAAGCAAGTGCAGCTGTAGTTCTATAGCTGCACCATCTGTGCTGTTCCCGGGCTGGTGGCCGAACTGCGAACTCCCTTCACTCTGTCCCCGCAGTTTTTTCCCCCTAAGCTTCTCTGTTGTCTTTGGTGTTTGTGTGTTGAGAAGTCTGGTAACTGCCACAGCTCACTTATTCAGGGCACTAAGGCCTGTTCCACCTGGCTCCTGGTCTGGTTGGTCCAGGGCATGGCCCATGCTAGGCTCTGTTCTGTTCTGCTCCCAGCTCCATGCAATAGACCCTACCCAGCGACCATCCAGGCTGTCCTGGGCTGGAGCCCTGCTTTCCTCTGCTATTCCGTGGGTTCTGCAGTTCTAGAATTTGTTCAGATCCATTTTTTATCAGTTTTTAGAGGGTCCTGGGGGAGAGCCCTAGGCAAGTCCCTGCTTTCCAGCCGCTATCTTGGCTGCACCCCGTATACTTGGAATCTAAAGCCCAACTATAATCTACCTCCTTGTAACAAAAACAGCAACTTAACAGTTATTTTTTTAAAGGTCTAGGAAACATTTTATTTAAGGAGTGGCTGAAGAATGATTGTGCTTAACCTAGAAATTTAGACAATAGTCTCCTGTTTTCAAACATTTAGAGAGGTTGTATAGCATGGGTAATGCTTGCTCTGTGTAGGCCACAATAGAACCAATTAGTGAATGTCAACAAGAATTTAATTACATACCTACCCCTCCACAGGCATTGATTTCAAAATAGCAGATTTCAATTCAACATAATGACTAGACCTGTCCACTTGTGACATACACTTTCCCACAGGGCAGGTAATCATAATTAAGCAGATCAGAGGCTCATTGGGAGCCAGCAGGGTGGAGTGAATGAAGAATTTTGTAATTTAAGGACCTGAGTTCAAATCCATGTCCTTCCACTCGTGCACCAGAGTGCCAAGTTTGGAGTCAAAGGACCAGGGCTCAAATCTCAGCTCTGCCACCTGTTTGACCCTGGGCAAATTGCTTGGCCTCTCTGGAGCTGTTTCCTTATCTCTACAATGAGGGAATAAGGCCATTATCGAACTCTAAAACTATAACCCCCAAGAATTCTTATATTGTGCCTTTCTCTTCTTTCCCATCCCAAACAGTAGCGCCATTTTCCGTCTGTTCAGCCTGTCTGTTGGATTATGACTCCAGAGCCAATGACTTGAGTTGGCCTACTTTGGTGACCACATCCCACCTGCTCACATACCTCAGGCAATCAGAGACCCTCCAGGAGTGCTACATCCCCTGCCTAGCCCTGTGGCTGGTGGGCCCATCCACTCTGCAGTAGAGTCAGATGCAAACATTAATTACACAAAACATAGTAAAACTTTATTCATTCAAGGGGACGTTTGGGCCACTAACCAAAATCAAGGAAAACTTAGGGATATATGGAGCTTCAACTCCACATCCACCCCTTCCCATAGAGAGGAAGTAGTACTTAGGTCTACCTACATATAAAACCCAGCTTACAGGTAGAGTAGAGGGTGAAGATCAGGTCACCTCCAGCAGGCACAGATGCAATTCACAGGCTTCTTCTCGTGTTCTTGATCCATCCACCCTTCTCCCACCTTCTCCATATATTAGAGTTCACTAAGCTTAGCCCCAGAAAAATACTGTTTGCAGAGAAAAGCGCTTCAGTGCTGGAAGCGACAGAGTATAATGTGAGGGTACTCACTGCACCTGGTAGCACCCATAGCTGAACCCTGTTCTGGGCACTTGAGGCCTGGTGGGGGTGGGGCAACTAAAGGTACAGACTCCTTTTGGTTTCACAGGGAAACTCACCAGGAGCAGGAAATGGCTGCCGGTAGCAAGGATCACTCCTTCTTTATTTTTGTATTGATTGTACTATTTCCTAGGTGACCAGATGACAGTAAGCCCTCCACCCCACTCCTTTCTCTGGGTGAATCCTATTTGCCAAGGCGCTCCTTTTATTTCACAATAACTGGCTCCCTCCTATTCCCCCAGTAGAGACACAACACAGGGGGAAGTGGGAGGGGGCATGGGCCTTCGATATCTGACCAGCAGGACGTAACAAAGTGTATTCCCAAACCTTTACAAGCACAGACTGTCCTTTGCAGATGTCCTGAGCCTGATTTCTGGTCCCTATCCCAACTCTGGTCCAGAGAGTATATATAGCTCATTCTCCCATCCTGTATCTCTCAAGGATCCTTCTAGTCTTAGCCCAGAGATGTCCAATCAATCAGGCCTTCCTGCTGCTTCCTGTCCCGTGCGTTCCAGTTGGAGCTGGCTATTTACACTGACCAGGGTTCCCGAAGAAAATGAAAGAGAACATAAGGTAAGACTTCACAGAAAAAAAAAGAAAAAGCCAACAGGCACCAAACAGTACCTCTGCATTTCCCATGGCAGCCAAGACCTCCAAATTTCCTACCCTTCTTGGCCAAGTTTCCCAGGAAGCAGGGAGAGGAGGCTGCTTCCAAGTAAGACAGTCCATGTAGTCAGCATCCTCTCTGATGGAGCAGAGAGCAGAAGACCAGAGAGTGCAAAAGGCCTCATGGGCCAGGGGTGTGAATCTGATGCAGAACACTAGTGGCAAGGGAAGGTGGGGGGGGGAGTGAAGGTAGCACTGAAGTGGCTCAGATCCGGGAACCATGGACCAGGAAGCATCAACATGAAGCTTTCAGTAGAAGAAGCTATTACTTCTCCAGGAGGGTGTTAGCCAAGAGCCCCCTCTTCCTGCCCAGGATGCCTATCATCCCTGGCCATTTGCTTCCTTCCATTCAAATGGCGACCATTCACCCTCATAGGTAGCAAACCCACGGGAGTGGGGCCAGAACTATCTACCTGCAGGGTCACCCCCCCACCCCCCCAGCTCAAGTCAGTTCCAGAAGCCTGACCCCCTCCAGAGAAAACACGATTATGAGAAAGGAATAGCTGCAGTGGGCAGCAAAGGGCATGGCTACATTTGTAAGGTCCCAAGATGGGGGCCAAAGAAGAAAGAGGCACCTGAGATGTCAGCTCACAGTGGGCAAGGTAACCTGGAGGAGGTACAATCACAGGGACCCTTCCTTCATTCTGAAGAGCTTGGGGTGGCCCCAGAAGGGACTGTGTCTTTGAGTGGGGCAGGGAAGACATCAGGGTGGGTGGGAGCATAGGGACTGATCCTTTTGTCTCAGTTTCCTGATAGAGAAGCCCAGGGACAGGCAAAAGGGGGACATAGGGAGGTGAGTCCTGCTCTTCCCAGATTAGACATCCACGGCGGGCAGGCAGCCCGCCTAAGTCCACTCCTTCAGGTCTGCTGAATTCGGGCTCCCTCCTAGTTTGCATTACAAGGCCTGGAAAGGTGCCTGTACAGCCTGTGAGTTCTTGCCATCCTTCTGTGATGCTGCCTGATGGCTCTGGGTGGTATACATGTCTTCAGCCTGAAGGGTTGAGTTGGCACTGCCCAACATGTGACTGCTATTGGCAGTAGCCCATGGGAGGATCACATCATAGGGTCCTTCAGACAAGCCTTTGTGCATCAGGGCCATCTCGGTGGGCTGGTACACACTCGTCAGCAGCTGACCATTGTACCCGCTGTATGGTGAAACAGGTCTTTTGGCTGAGGATGGCTCATCCATTGAGAAAGCCTTGTTTTCCACAAACATGCTCTGTCCCTTCTTCTCCTTCAGGATGGTTTCATAGCCCACACCCCGGGTGGGATAGATATCCCTCTGGTAGCTCTGCTCTGGGCTGGCCTTGGTCACCTGGGAGACTTCAGGGATTATGTAAAAGAGGACAAAGGCCCAGGCATTGGCAGCTAAGGCTATGGCCAGGGTGGGGTCATCCCAGGTGGGGCTGTTCCGCTGCTCATTGCCATAGGTGTACATAACAATCCATACCACCCAGATGGCAATGGAGGCAGCTGTGGTGAGCAGCACAAAGACTCCATGTTTCCGCCAACGCTTGAAGCGGCCACACAGGATAGGCCAGGCCCCCACAAAGGTGACCAGCAACAAGAGCATGACATAAATGAGGGCCATGACGAAGTCCATATTGGCAATGGCACAGGGGGATGCCTCACCCCAGCTGGCACTCCTGTTGCCAAGAAGAAGACTACGTCCCCCTCCGTGCCCACCCCTAACCAGTGTGATGATCAGCCACTCTGCGTTGATGATGACCTCTACCATGGCCAAGAGCAGGGCCACGGCAAAGATGACCCAGCCCCGAGGTGCCTGGTTCTTCCGGGCCAGGAAGTTGAGGGCAAAGACGTGGGCACTCAGACAGGAGAAACAGATGCTGAAAAGGACACCAAAGAGAAAACGCCTTGAGGCACAGGTAGAGAAGTCAGGCTTGACCACACAGGCAAACACGAGGCAGAAGAGGCCCAGCGTCCCCAGAAGGAAAAACACCTGGGTCCCTAGCAGGCTCCGCTTCTTGCTGTCCTGCACAAAGGGAAGGCTGGCCACCAGGATGATGGTTAGGACGAAGGTAGAGATAACGCCAGCCCCAGCCAAAGCCTCTAGGACAATGCCCCAAGCCCCTGAGCGGTCACAAAGATTGTAGTAGAGGGGGTTGAGGTCTGGGCTGCACCCAGGTGGAGCATGGTCCTGGGCCTGATTCCTGGGGAGGAGTAGCAGCAGGACACCCAGGCAGGTCAGGAGGGCCTGGGGAGTAGCCATCCTGGCTCCAGAGCCAGTCCAGGCTGGGTCCCTGAAGGAGCCTGGGACGCCTCTACCTCCCGGACAGCAGCGGAGAGATCGGGGCCAGCCGCGGCCCCCGGCTAGGCGCAAGTGGAAGGACGGGAGAGAAGGAGGAGGGACTCCCGGCTGGGCGTGGGCGCAGGTCCCAGCGCCGGATCCCCGGGAGGGCAGACTCTGGGGATTTGGGAGGGAGGGTGCAGAGCTGGGACGCGTGGGGGTCAGGGGTTACCCGTCTCAGCCCAAGGGCCGGACGGATACAGAGAGGGGGGCTGGCTTATCTGCTTCCCTCCCGCTCCTAGTCCAACTTAACAGTTATAATGGACCATACTCTCAGTCCAATAAGGGACAGATAGACAGCCACAGATATGTAGAAATCAAGTGGGAGAAAATATTTGGCATGATGTTTAGTCAGGCCAAATCAAGGGAGGGTTGCCATCTATGTTATTGCTTTCCCAAGCAAGCTTAGGAAGAAATTATATTTTTTACCACTTTGCTGATGGGGTTGATGTGTGTTTGAAGGTGAATTTTTTAAAATCCCATGTTATACCTGAAATTTTTAAAACAAGATGGTGTTTTAAATTTTGGCCAATGAGCAAAGAGCCTCCACTGCAGATTACCAAAAATTAACATGCATATCTAGATTTGCCAGTTAAACTTTTTTGTTTTATTATTTTGTGACATTTTAAGTGGTCTTTATTATGTTTACTTACTGGCCTGTTGTCACTAACACCATTTTTTATTGTGTTCAGAATTCAGATTACAACCTGCCTAAGATACAATCTCCTTAGAGTTAGGGTATTCTGGCAGGGCCTCCGAGAGTGGCTGCCCTGGGATAATGATGTCCAGCTGCCAGGGTTGGGGCCCAGGTCAATAAGTCCGGGAGTGTGAGTTGGTCAGTTTACCCAGAGATATACCATTTCTCTTGACTGGGTTTGTGTTAACCACACCTGTTATTAAAAGAGCAAAATGAACCAAATCACCAGTGTATAGGAGAAAATAGACTTCCTCACATAACTGACACCTGCCATTGACATGGGACAGTGGTATGGTGCAGTGCATAAAGTGCACTGGTTTTAACGTCAAGACCTGGACTCAAATCCAGCTCAGGCACTTAATAGTTGTGTGACTCTTGACAATCACCTAATTTTCCTGGGCCTCAGTTTCCTCATCTTTAAAATAGGGGGTTGGAATCAGTGACTACTATAGACCCTTCTAACTCTGAACCTATGGTCCTAGTGGGTCATCCTGGGCAAATAGCAAAATCATCAATCATAAGATTATTTGTCAGAGAGGAAAAAGAAATCCAAAGGGAAACTGGATATTGCCGAAAGAATGTTCCTGTCAGACTTAGTACGGCTAGTGTCCTTCTCCACTCCAGGAATACCCCACCAGGTGGCAGCTTCTTTTCTTTTGGGCTCTCTCCTCTTTACATGCTTTGAATCAATCACTTAAAAAGCTGGTCACAGCATTGCCAAGATTTGAACTAGTCTCACATTCGGTTCATTTCAAAGTGGTGTCTTCAGGATGAAATCCAAGGGTGGCTCTAACCTCCTCAGGAGCTCATTTTCTGTTTCTCTCCTAAGACGGATTGCTCCTGGGGGGTCTCAGGCACAGCATTAACCTCATCCATCTGATGGGGACCCTGGCTTGTGTCCTCTCAGCTTCTCACACGATAGTGTGTGACCTTGGGGATCTCATAGCATGCTAGGTGAAGAGATAGAAAGGTCCTTTCCGGCCATTTGGGATTTTTACAGATGAGGAGACTGAGACCCAGGGAGCTGAAGGGACTTGTCCCAGGACACACAGGGAGTAATCATCAAAGGTGGTTTGTATACCCAGGTCCTCTGACCCTGGAGCCAGTGCTTGTTTATGCCACTGTGCCAAGCTGCCTCCCACTCAGTTAACTTCTAGACCCTAATTGCTCCTCTGTAAAATGGGGCTGATGGTACTTGCCCCCTCCCTCTCAGGCCCAGATAAGCCATCGCCTGTCTCAAGTGCTTCGTAAACCATGAAAGAGTAGATACGTAGATGGTATGTCCTGGCTAGCTTCTGGTGGCTCCTGCGTCTTGCTGACCATAGAACTCACACTCCTGTGGTGCTTTAAGCTTTACAAAGCACTTCCCTCACAACTACATGTACAAGCATTATTCCCACTTTACAGATGAGCAAACTGATAGTCATGAAAAATGACCTTGGACCTTCCTACCATTGTGTCAACCAAGAAGGAGTTTGGGTCGGATTGACAGAATCTTGCCATTGCCAAAAGAAAAATTAGCTCTGTCTTTAAGTTCCTTAGTTCATACCCAGTTTCCTTTTTTTTTCCTGGACTACATCTGGAAGAGCTCAGATCTTTCAGCGATCACCTATGATAATGTGGACGGATGTGAGGATGAGTTCAGTCTTATACATGCGTTCAATAAATCACCTGCATAAGGCCAGGAGAGAAGGCGGAGCCACCGTGTTTTCACATGTGGAGTCAGCTCTTCACAAGGCAGCATCTAACAGACCTCGGCTTCAGTGCATATAAGTTACCCACAGAGCCAGCCAAGCAGCACCAAAGAACCCAGCGTAGTCACGGGTGGCTTGCTGTGAACATTTTGTAGTGATGGCTACAGAAGTGGCCTTACCAGGGAGTCTTTCTGGCCATGACCCTCCAGCTGTACCCAGAGAACTTAGTTGGGATTTACCAAGGTCGGGACTGGAAGCAAATGAGAGCAACAGGAAAAAAACTGAAATTTTCATCCAGGTTCTTAAAGGAGCCCGCCAATGGCAGCCTCCAAGAAGAAGAGAAATTATTACTGTCAAAAATGTGATCAGGATATATCAAAGTGAAGGGACTGGAAGGAGAAAACCTTGAAGGGACAAAGTGAATGTTTAGAGAAAGGAAATTAATTGGTGCTTTCGTTTGAGTTCTTAAAGATCCCTGTAGAAGCCTTGAAATTAAAGAATCGCATTGCTGAGCTTAAAAAAAAGTCCGTATTTTGCCTTGGAGCATTATACTCAGTTTTGCTGGGTAGGTGATTCTTGGTTTTAATCCTAACTCCTTTGACCTCCAGAATATCATATTGCAAGCCCTCCAATCCCTTAATGTGTAAGCTGCTAAAGCTTGTGTTATCCTGATTGTGTTTCCACAATACTCAAATTGTTTCTTTGGCTGATTACAATATTTTTTCCTTGACCTAGGAACTCTGGAATTTGGCAACAATATTCCAGGGAGTTTTCCTTTGGGGATCTCTTTCAGGAGGTGATCAGTGGGTTATTTCCATATCTATTTTCCCATCTGGTTCTAGAATATCAGGGCAGTTTTCCTTGATAATTTCTTGAAAGATGTGGTGTCCAGGCTCTTTTTTTTGATCATGGCTTTCAGGTAGTCCAATAATTTTTAAATTATCTCTCCTGGATCTATTTTCCAGGTCAGTGGTTTTTCCAATGAGATATTTCACATTGTTGTCTCCCATTTTTTTGTTTCTTTGGCTCTGTTTTATAATATCTTGATTTCTCATAAAGTCACTAGCTTCCACTTGCTCCAATCTAATTTTAAGGTAGTATTTTCTTCAGTGGTCTTTTGGACTTCCTTTTGCATTTGGCTAATTCTGCCTTTCAAGGCATTCTTCTCCTCATTGGCTTTTTGGAGCTCTTTTGCCATTTGAGTTAGTCTATTTTTAAGGTGTTATTTTCTTCAGTATTTTTTGGGTCTCCTTTAGCAAGTCATTGACTTGTTTTTCATGATTTTCTCGCATCACTCTCATTTCTCTTCCCAATTTTCCTCTACTTATCTAACTTGCTTTTCCAAATGCTTTTTGAGCTCTTCCATGGCCTGAGACTAATTCACATTTTTCTTGGAGGCTTTTGATGTAGGCTCTTTGACTTTGTTGACTTCTTCTGGCTGTATGTTTTGATCTTTTTGTCACCGAAAAAGATTCCAAAGTCTGAGTCTGAATCTGAGTCTGTTTTTGTTGCCTGGCCATGTTCCCAGCCAGCTACTTGACCCTTGAGTTTTTCATTGGGGTATGACTGCTTGTAGAGTATGGAGTACTTTGTCCCAAGCTTTAGGGGCTGCGGTGCTGTTTTCAGAGCTACATCTACACAGCCAGCTCTGCCACACCAGCGCTCCTCCTCTCCCAAGAACTGCCAACATGGACCTCGACCCAGATCTTAGGCAGGCTCTGCACTCCTGCTCTGATCTGCCACTTAATTCCTCCCACCATGTGGGCCTAGGGCCGGAAGGAACCTTAGCTGGAGCTCTGGAAGCAGCCCCAGAGCTGCACCACTTCCTTGCCCCTGGGGCAGTGGCTGACCACAAACTCCTTTCACTCAGATCCAGCAGTTTTTCCCACTAACTTGCTCTGTTTTCTTTGGTGTTTGTGTGTTGAGAAGTTTAGTAACTGCCACAGTTCAATGATTCATGACCCTACCACCTGTTCCACCCGGCTCCCAGTCTGGTTGGTCCAGGCTTGGCCCATGCTGGGCTGGGCTGTGCTCCACTCCACTCCGCTCCCAGCTCCATGCCATAGACCCTTCCCAGTGACCATCCAGGCTTTACTGGGCTTGAGCCCTGCTTCCCTCTGCTATTTCGTGGGTTCTGCAGCTCTAAAATTTGTTCAGAGCCATTTTTATAGGTATTTGGAGGGACCTGGGGGAGAGCTTAATCAAGTTCCTGCTTTCCAGCTACCATCTTGGCTCCGCCTCCGAAGAATTTTATTTTAGAAGAAAAGTTGGGAGCACATTTACAATTGCTTCAAGGCCCTATCTGGGAAAATTTCTAACTTTTAGGAAAAATCTAGCTCTCCTAATCTACATTAATATCCATTACTAGTTAACTCCTGGCCTTTTTGTGGTTGACACAAAATTCATGTTGCTGAAAACATTTGGGTAATGAGGCAGTAGATTACATTATAGTGTTGATGGATAGACAGGCATTGGGCTGGGAAGTTGAGGAAAGAGCAGACTTTTGTCCAAGGACTTCACTCTGTTATTGAGTAGGTAGATACAATTGGTGGCATCAACCCGAGTCTTTTGCTCCAAGATGTCTGTAGGGCCAATGGACCTCTTCCATATTTTCCCTCCCTGCCACAGCTTACTGCTTCCTTCTCTTTCTCCTTTTGCTGGTTACTCATGGGCTATAGGTTCTTTCTGCCTCAGCTGTGCATCATCCCATTATTTCCTCTCTAATTGCAGATCCTTAGAATCTTTATCTTCTCCTTTTTCATACAAGTTCCTCAGGGCAAAATCAAGTCTCTTAAACTGATTATTGGAGGAGCCCCATTCATCCTCAATCAAGAAATATTTTCAACAAATGTGAGGTGTGATAATAAAATAATCTTACAACTATTTTGATTTACTTATTTAACATTCTTTTTTAAAATTTTTGAGTTCCAAATTCTCTTCTTCTTTTCCGTCCTCCTCCCCCCATTAAGAAGGCAAGCAATGTGATATCCATTACACATGTGAAGTTATGCAAAATATGTCTCTATTAGCTATGTTACTATTTTAAAATGTGTTTTTATTGATATTTGATTTAAACATCACCTAGATTTCTCCATCTCTCTCTCAGAAATCCATTTCTTCTAGCAGAATTTTTAAATGACAAAGAGAAGGTAAAAATTTCAGAAAAAAACAATCAACACACAAACACCTCCAAGCTGTGACTGTATGCAATTTTCCACACCTTTGAATTCCCACCTCTACCACCGACTAGGAGTAAGTGTTGTCTCACTCTTCTTTGGGGCTAAGCTGGATCTTCAAAATTTTTCAACATTTATTTTGTATTGCTTTGTTGCTGTTCTGTACAATTGCTCTTGTTATAAGGTAGGTTATTTCAGATTCTCTCTCTTCTGATCTGTTTTGTTGATCCACTTTCTTATTTTAAAACAATACTAAGTGGTTTTGATTATTGTTGCTTTATACTTTAGTAGCAGTGAGGTGGTGTAGAGTCCAAAAGACCTGAGTTCAAATGTAGCCTCAAGCAGTTAGTAGCTGCGTGACCCTGGGCAAGTCACTTAATCTGTCTGCCTCAGTTTCCTCAATTGTAAGATGAGGGTAATATTGCAACTACCACACAGGGTTGTTGTAAGGACTAAATGAAATTTTTTTTATACACACACACACACATACATATATATATATATATATATATATATATATATATATATATATATATATAACTTAGCATAGTGTAGTGCCTGGTACACTTAATCAATGCTTGTTCCATTTCCTTCTGCCCTTTATAATATAATTTGAGGCCTAAAAGTGCTACTTCCCCTTCATTCCCTTTAACTACAGGTGTGGAGGAATCTGTGTGATGTGAAATTATTTTTGGATTATTTCCCTTGAAATTATAGACATTTTGTTCCTCCAAATGAACTTTCAGATTATTTTTTCAAGTCCTATAAGATTATCTCTTTTATAATTGGATTGGCATAGCATTAAAAGTGAAAATTAACTTTGTTAGTTTTGTCATTTTTATTATATTGGCACATCCCAGCCATGGCCACTGAATAATTACTCCCCCTAATTAAGTTGTTCTTTATTTCCTTAGTGATCATTTTCAAATTGAATGTGTATTGAGTGTGACTTGGTAGATTGACTCCCAAATATTTTATTTATTATGTAGCTATTTTGAATGGGATTTTCCTGTCTATTATTGGCTCTTGGATTTTGTTATTGTTATATTGAAATGCTGTTGATTTCTGAGGATTTATTTTGCAGCCTGCAACTTTGCTAACACTATTATTTGCCGTGATAAGTTTTTTGGTTGATTTCCTAGGATTTTCTAAGTAAACTATCATGTCATCAGCAAATAGGCATAGTTTTGTCTTCTCTTTGCCTGCCTTTAGACTTTCAATTTCTTTCTCTTGGTGCTATTGTTAGCATTTCTAGAACTATATCAAATGATAGCAAGGAGAGGGGGCATTTTTGCTTTGGCCCTTTAGTTGATTGGGAAAGGAGTGTATTCCTTTTGCATGTGATGCTTGATTTTCATTTGAGATAGGTGCTTTTGTGATTTTTTTAAAAAGCCCCTCTATACCTATACTTTCAAGCCATAAATTAGTATTGTACTTTCGGAAGTTTTTTTTTCTGCAGCTACTGATTTATTCTTGTGTTTTTAGATATTTTTAAAAATGTGATCATGTTGATTCTTTCCCTGATTTTGAACCATCCTGGTATCCTTGGTATAAATTCAGCTTAGTCATAATGAATGATTTCTTGGATAAATTGCTGTAGTCTAACTGACAGATTTTTAATATTTTTTGAATTGATATTTAGTAATGACAGTGGTCTATTATCCTTCTCCTGTGCTTCTTCCTTCCTCAATTTAGAATTATATTAGTCTCAATGACTATTTGTAATATTTTAATTCACCCCTTAGATATTGACCTTGAAGTAGCAACCAGTGGAAGTAAAAAAAATGCCCTCTTCAGTCTAAACCAAAAGCCAAAATGGCTAGCTGCTATCAAAAAGAATAGCTTAGATTTTCTATGTTCCATAATGACCAGGGAGAATGTTGCAGACAGTTGAAAAGCTGACTGTCCTGAGCATGTACAGATCAGGTCAAGAAAAATTCAACACCAACTAATGGTTAATTTATATAACATAAGACTTTGACTGACAAAAGCCCATCAGTTCCATTTCTTTCTCTCTCCCCTCCTCTCCAAGTTAACCAAAAAATAGTTTTCTCTCCCTTGAACCTTTCCCCTCCACCTGATAAAAAAGGAAAAACAAAACCCTTGTAACAAATATGCACAGTCAAGCAAAACAAATTCCTACCTTGGCCATGCTAAGAAAAATGTATGCCTCATTTTGTGTCTTGAGTTCATCACCTCTTTGTCAGGAAGTGGGTAGCATCCCCTCCAACACTGACTGTTTCCATTTTTGTTCATTTTTGCCAATTTGTTGGGTGTGAGGTGAAACCTTAAGGTTGTTTTGATTTGAATTTCTCTTATTAGTGATTTGGAGTATTTTTTTCATGTGATTGTGAATACTTTGTCCTTCTTCTTTTGAGATGGTGGTTTAGATCCTCTGACCATTTATCTATTTGGGAATCACTATTAGTCTTGTATATATTTATTGATTGTTTATATATCGTGGATACCAAACTCTGAGAAACATGCTGTAAACAAACTCTAAACAAAAACAAACAAACAAACAACAATCATTGTGAAGCCAGGAAAGTTTTCCACCACCACAAGAGAGGCTGTTTCCCCAGCCTCCCGAGCTATAAGATACTGAACCTCCACTTCTGGCTCCTCTATTCCAGGGTTTCTCCTAGGCCAGTATTCTCTGGGATTATTCAAGGGAGGGATGAGAGTCATTTTACCTTGTCATCATGGCTCCTGGAAGTTCAAGAGGGTGAGTTCCATACCTTTAGGCTGAATGCCTCAGGAGTTGCTTCTGCCATGGCGGCAGGGTCTGCGCTGCTGCCTCGTGTAGCTCTGATAGATTCCCATCCTGGGCTTCGAGGCCTGGCAATTACCACTGCACCTGGAATTTCTGCCCTTGGCCTGCTCCCACTCTTGCTCTGGTATGGTTCTGTTCCATGGGCCCAGCACTCTCCCAGCCCAGTTCACTGGCTGAGTTCCGCTGCTGCTCCCTTTCTGGTGTGCCTGGGTACTATTCCTTGCTCCCGGCGTTCTCTCAGCCCACAGATCTGTCCAGTCTCCCTGGGGACTCCTGGGCTTGAAGTCTGCCATACTCAGTGTCCTAGTCCTCTCTCAAATCTGCTCAGATTCACTTTTTTAGAGGTATCTGACAGAATTTGTAAGAGAGCTCCGGTAAGTCCCTGTTTTCACTCCACCATCTTGGTTCCACCTTCTGTGTTAGATTTCTTATGACCACGTCAGCAACCAGGAATTTTCCATTTCCTCCCCTTGGAAATTTTTTCTCTCCTCTGATTTCTTTGCTTCTCCAGCCTCTCTAGCGAAGGTTTTGATTGATGCTGAATTGTTCATTTGTTCTCTGTACTGCCTTCACATTATATGATCTTAAGTTTTTAGCTTTTGCTTTAACATGTTGAACATCTTTCCACATGTTTGGTTTCATTGCCTTTAAGTGGGTATTATGATGTTAGTTTTTTACTGGATATTCCAGCTAGATATTTCTGTCATCTTCAGGTGTGTTTCTGCAGATCTTCAGTAGTTTTTCATGCCGCTTCTGCCATGGTGATATTTGCTCCCTGTACTTGGGCATATACTTAGCTCCACCTTTCCTCCTCTGGACCTTGGAATGGCAGTAGTAGTGGGTGGTTATCCCAGATCATTTGTATGCTTTCTGTTACATATCTCTTCCCGACTTCTCCACATCCCACCTTCCTCTCCTGAGCCATCATCCTAATCTCCCTATCACTAGAACCTTGGACTCTGCCCCTAGGTTCCTTCTCTCTGACAGTGAACTTCCTGTTCCCTAAGCTGATGCTGGACCCCTTTCCCCCCATGATTCTAATCTCTTCTGCTAGGTCTCTATACTTTAAAATCATTTTTCGTTTAGAGACAATTAGTATTTGGTACAAATACATTGAAGAAAAACTTTGTCATTCTTCATCTTTGTTGTCCTTGTCTTTATCATTGTTTTCTTCCCCTTTGTATTTTCTTGTCTTTTTCTTCTTCCATGTAGACAAGTGGCTCTCAAACATTACAGTCTCAAGACTCTTTTACACTTAACAATTATGAAGGATTCCCCCTACCCAAAAAAAAGATTTTATGTATTGCCTCAAATTATGAGCTAGGACAATACTGTAAAATCTTCCCTTGTTTCAGCAAGAATTCTCTGATAATAAAGAAAAGGATTACTCTTCTGCCCCTCTATACCCTGTGATGGAGAGAAATATGAACAATCTTAAAGCTCGAGAGGGAGTAGCCCTCTCTGCTTTTCCTCTAGCAACGTGAGGACTGCTCTGATATGTCTGGAGCACAAACATGGCCCTGTAGCACCATCTTGGGGAAGGGCCAATTCACTTCCATTCAAATAAGTGTTGCTGTGGGCACTGCCTAGATCCTGGGGCACATACAAACTGACAACCAGGCTGTGCTCTGAGGGAGGTGCCGATCTTCTGGGGTCCAGTGCCGTGGATATCTAGGCAGTCTTCAGCTGTTGCTCGCCCAGGTTCTTAACAGCCTTTGCAGAGTAATCAGTGAGCTTGGGCCCTACTAGTACATTTATCTTTCTTTTGAGAAATAGCATTGGTGTTCTTTTTAACATTCCATTCACTTTCCAATGACTCTCCCTTCATTTTCCCCACCCTTGCCATAGGACTCTCCCTTATAACAGTTAAGAAAAACAAGTCACCATATCAATCACCTCCGAGCATGCTTGTCTCCTTCATTCTCTGCCCATTGACTGTTCCCTCCTTGCCAGTAGGCACCAGATAGCAAGTCCACTGAAGTCACTGTCCCACCAGCTTTTTTTCCTCTCCAACGCTGTTGAGCTTCAGGGCTCATGAGAGGCTGAGTGCCTGGTGAGACAGTGTCCCACCTAGTGAGTAATCATAAAAAGATTATTTGATAGATAAGGCAAGGAAGAAGATGTCATTAGGCTTTCTATAAAAATGACAAATGGGGGGCAGCTAGGTGGAGCAGTGAGTAGAGCACTGGCCCTGGAGTCAGGAGGACTTGAGTTCAAATCTGGCCTCAGACACTTGACACTTACTAGCTGTGTGACTTTGGGCAAGTCACTTAACCCTAATTGCCCTGCCTTCCCACCTCCAAAAAAAATGACCAATGATCTCTAGCAATAATTTCTGGAGGTAAATTATAAATGCCATTAGGGTGAGGGTAGGTTTTCTTTTTATTAAAAAGAACAACTCTCAGATTGATGTAAATGTTTTATGATTTGAATGCCCTCATTATGGACCTTGGGTTCTGAAAGCTCCTGCGTCACCTCTGTCCTAATCTGGCAGGGTTTCTCCTTTAACTCAGATGCTAGTTAATTAGCTAGTTTAGTTAACTTGGGAGCACTCTGGAAATGGGGAGAAGGAAATACCTTGTTTACTCCCCAGGTAACAAACAAGCCCCGTACTTGTGATGTTGGCAGACAAGCTAATGTTACTTCTTGGATCAGCTTGATGTCTGGAACGATTTTTACTCCCCTGTGTCTACACATCAGCCCCTAAAAGGCATTTATCAAAGACCAAATTGTTTTGAGATTGCTGAAAGTAGCCCATGTGGACTTTTTTTTTTGGTCTTTTTGCCCCAACCGATGTTTCATCGGCAGCTTTTAATAAGCTGTTGAACGCTATGGTTTTTTTAAACTATATGCATCTTTATTTTGTGAATGCTGTGGCCACTGGAGTGGGTGGTGAGTGCAGAGTAGACCTTGTTCTTTCTCTTAGGAACGTATGGAGTTCTCCTCGCAGGGCTGTGGTTTGTTCTGGCCATGGAGTCATAGTCTCCCTATCACAGAACAGTCATCTACGGGCTTTGGTGTCCCTCTGCAGGAATCCTGCAGGCAAGGCCAGCAGTGTTTGGCATCTCCAACAAGAGTTAACCCTACCCTGATCTGCACTAGGATCTGCCTGGATGCTAGAGGTCATGGGATTTAGGGCTGGAAAGAAATTTCAAGAGCATTTAGTTTAATTCTTTCCCTTTATTTTCTTTCTTTTTCCCCCCTGTCCAGCAAATGTTTGTCAGCTGCTTAATTTGTTCAGCCCCCGTAGTTCTGGATATTGGAGGAAATGTGATACTTCAAGAAGACACAGCCTCTCAGAGAAGGAAGTAGGAATTCTTTCATCTGGGAATAAAATGGGGTGTGGGTAAAGATGGTGGGGCGACTGGTTGTCAAGGTTAGCAAAGACGTTACCATTGTTCAGTGGGAGAGGGTAGGCAGTTGTGAAACAGAGGATGAACCTCCAATGAGTGAATTTGGGCCTTGGTTGGGAGGTGAAGGAAGGGGTGGACCATGGGACAGGGGCCAACCCCTTCATTTTACAGAGAAGGAGACTTAAGCCCAGAGACTGGAAAGGGCAGAAACTGCCAAGAGAAAAATAAAGGCTTGAGGTCAAGAAAAGCTTCCTAATAACTCCATATATCCCAAAGTGGGTGGCCTGCTAGGGGAAGTGCCTTGCATTGGATGCATTCAAGCTTAGGTTAGCCAACTAATTCTCTGATGTGTTGTTGAAGAGATTCTTTGGCGGGGGCAGGTATGACCCAAAGACCCCGAAAGTTCCCTTCAAACTTGGAAATGCTGTGACTCCATAAAGTGTCAGAGTCAATATGCCAGGCTTCTTACCTGGCATATCTGTCTCTACAATATCATGCTATGATTTCAGAGGTTGCAAAAAACTCCACCCCCACTTGCCAAATGCCTCCCCTACCCGCTTCCTGATACCTTAACTATCCCAGTGCCCCTGAGGTCACATCACACAGGCCTGATTCATGTGGTAGATGAAACTATTGTGACTGCTGGAATGACCCAGACAGGGCTCATCTCGCCACTGCAGACAGAGCAAAGAAGAAGAGATGGGACAGTGAGAAAGGAGTGGCAAAGGTCTTTGGCTAATGCCGTGGGGGCTACTCCTGCTCTAGCCATGCTCCAGCCATGTTGTCTCAGGTCCTCTTGGTATGGGATGAGTGGAAGGACCTGGAAACCACCACGCTTCTGCTTGATTCAGCTCTTCAGGAACTCTGAGGGGCCCGTGGAAGGCTTTACTCCTGGCTCAAACTAGAGGGGTTGGCTAGGCCAGATGAGGCAAGCTGACTGGCTGCTTTGGTTGGAGGCAGTCTGATCCAAACTGGCCATCACCTCCGTGCTGCCACAGCCTCCAACTCTTCCTACCAGGCTTCCATTTGGGTTTTCTCCTCTTCTAGCCTCTCTCTGTACTTGCCTTTTTACTTCCCCAATTTATTTTTAGGTAGTTATGGCAGAGTCCTGCCAGGATTACATCCCAGATACCACAAGGAGCTGTTAATAATCTTCTCTCCTCCTAGAGTAATTTAGCCTCCGAGGTAATGAGGTTTCTGGTGGTCATTACTACAAGATTATTCCCCTAATAGCATTATTTAGGTTATTATTTAAGTACTAAATGGTTATCAGGCTACCTCTTAGCCCTGTGTCGTTTCTGGGCTCCCTGGAGCGGTGAACTTTAAAGATGGCATTTTCTGAACATGATTGTGAAAACAATTTTTTCATTGGATTCTTGTGAGAATAAACAGGTTGCTTGACTCTCAAATATTTGCTGGGGCTCAGTTTATTAAATATGAGAATTGGGGAAACAATAATCAACTTAGGTTGTTGCCTGCTATGGGCAGTGTGTACTTTGAGCAAGCTCACTTTCATAAAATTGTCCCCTTTTATTCAACACTTGTAAAGGCAATCAGTGAATGGGAAAATCTTTCCCTCCCATTTGAGTTGTCTTTGGGGGCGGGGCTCTCAGGGTCCTGGGGGGAGTGGCTGGGACTGGAGCCAATGGTAGGCTCCTGAGTTCTGGTTCACGTGATGACATGAAGCCTGTGGTGGGAGGAGCTTGCTGAATGGTTGGAGCAGAGCTAAGAGGCAGTTGGTGAGAGTAGTTAAGAGCTGAAGGAGAGAGGAAGCAGTCAGCTAGCTGGAACACAGCTTGGAGATTGCGGTGGAAGTGGCAGCAGGGGCTACAAAAAGGCAGGACTGACCCTCATGGAGACCGGAGAGTGCTGAGCAGGGGCTTGAGGCCAGTGGGTGGTCTTCTTGCTGGAGGGTCCTGGTATTGGGGGGGAGAAGCACCGGTATGGCTTGGCTTGCTGCCATAATGTTGTTCTGTGGCTTCCTGGTCACTATTGTGAGATGGGCAGACTAGTTTTGGAAGGTTCTTGCCAGGATGTCGAACTAGGGACACTGGTCTGTGGGTCTGCTACTTTTGAGTTTCAATAAATGCTTTAACTCCTCTGCCTTCTACTTAGAGAATTCCTTATATCCTGCGATTCTGTACCATTCAGGCACATTCATGGTTAACTTTGAAGTCATGAATTCTGCCTTAATGATATAACACTTGAGGGGTATCCTTTTTGTAACTGACATACACTCATAGAAACAATGATAAATATTATGCATATATGTATGCACAAATATGCATAATATATAGTTATATACACATATTTGTGTGTGTCTATATATACAGACACTGAGGCATAAGTCATTGTAAGTGATAATTGAAAATCGTAGTGGCAAGGTCCCAATATTGGAACTTCCCTGAGCCCAGCTTAATAATCACAGATTCCATTTTTTTTAAAAAATCAAATGTCATGATTTATTCCCTAGAACTTGGAAAACTAGAGCTGGACAGCAACTTAGGGATCATTTGGCTCAACCCTGTTGTTTTTTTTAATACCTGCAATTATGTTAAATATTTACACATTAGTAATTTTGAACAATAAGACTTGAATAAAAGAAAAAAATAAAGAGTGAAAAGTAGCATGCTTCAGTCTGTGTCCAGTCAATATCAGTTCTTTCTCTGGAGATGGAGAGTATGCTTCATCATTAGTCCTTTGGGATTGTCTTGGATCATAGTATTGTTGAGAATAACTAAGTCATTCACAGTTCTTCATCAAACAATGCTGCTGTGGCAGAGCTTGCTATGTAGAAATAGCTCTGAAAACAACAGCGCAGCCCCTCAAACTTGGGACAAAGCACTCTCTACTCTACAAGCAGTCATATCCTGATGAAAATCTCAAGGGCCAAGTAGTTGGCTAGGAACATGTCCAGGCAACGAAAACGGACTCAGATTCAGACTCAGACTTTGGAATGTTTCTTTGGTGACAAAGAAGATGAAAACATACAGCCAGAAGAAGTCAACAAAGTCAAAGAGCCTACATCAAAAGCCTCCAAGAAAAACATGAACTGGTCTCAGGTCATGGAAGAGCTCAAAAAGGATTTGGAAAAGCAAGTTAGAGAAGTAGAGGAAAAATTGGGAAGAGAAATGAGAGTGATAAGAGAAAACCATGAAAGATAAGTCAACGACTTGCTGAAGGAGACCCAAAAATACTGAAGAAAATAGCATCTTAAAAAATAGACTACCTCAAATGACAAAAGAGCTCCAAAAAGCCAATGAGGAGAAGAATGCCTTGAAAGGCAGAATTAGCCAAATGCAAAAGGAGGTCCAAAAGACCACTGAAGAAAATACTAACTTAAAAATTAGATTGGAGCAATTGGAAGCTAGTGACTTTATGAGAAATCAAGATATTATAAAACAGAGCCAAAGAAACAAAAAAATGGGAGACAACAATGTGAAATATCTCATTGGAAAAACCACTGACCTGGAAAATAGATCCAGGAGAGATAATTTAAAAATTATTTCACTACCTGAAAGCCATGATTAAAAAAGAGCCTAGATATCATCTTTCAAGAAATTATCAGGAAAATGCCCTGATATTCTAGAGCCAGAGGGTAAAATAGAAATTGAAAGAATTCACCTATCACCTCCTGAAAAAGATCCCAAAAAGAAAAATCCTAGGAATATTGTCGCCAAATTCCAGAGCTCCCAGATCAAGGAGAAAATACTGCAAGCAGCCAGAAAGAAACAATTTGAGTATTGTGGAAACACAATCAGGATAACACAAGATCTAGCAGCTTCTACATTAAGGGATTGAAGGGCTTGGAATATGATATTCCGGATGTCAGTGGAGCTAGGATTAAAACCAAGAATCACCTACCCAGCAAAACTGAGTATCATGCTCCAAGGCAAAATATGGACTTCCAATAAAATAGAGGACTTTCAAGATTTCTAAGTGAAAAGACCAGAGCTGAATATAAAATTTAACTTTCAAACACAAGAATCAAGAAAAACATGAAAAGGTCACTTACCATTTTCTTATGGAAAGCAAGATTCCAGGCTTCATTCAGGCTTTTTGCAAGTTAGATTAGGAAGAAGAGGGTATCTTGATAATTCACAAAGACCCCCAAAGCCAGAGCTGTGAGGAGAAAGGCTGGTTCAGATCAGTGATTTCCAGAGGTTCTTCAGAGGTCAGGGTATCAAGGAGAGGAACTCCTGTCTTCCATGACCTTGTGGTTGTCTCCCCAGCAGAGGACTTTGTTTAAATCTCTCCTGGCGTTCATCCAACTCTACTTTGTACTAGTGGCTCCTTATGGACTTGTCTTCTCCATGTGCCTGAACTGTCAGTTCCTCAAGAACAGGAGTGGGGTCTTCACTGTAGTGCCCAAAGGGCTCCCAGCAAGGTTAGTGCCTTGCACATAGTGGGTACTTGATCAACATTTGTTTCATCAAATGGATACCTTGTCCTTTGTAATTCATTGAAAAATAATCCTGTCTTGGTGGTCACATTAAAAAAAAACATGGGGGACTAGAGCTGATTTGAAAATGATTTTCAAGTTCTTTTAGCCCTGATGTTTGTTGAAAAACATTTGAAGGACAACAACACCAAATTCAAAGGATTAGTGATTTTAGATAATGCCCCAGTTCATCCACATAGACTTAGATCATTCTGTGAGAATGTGAGCATGCAGATTCTTGGAGCCATGGCTAAAGCCCTCTGCACCTACTACTGTATGTATGAAGACTGAAGGAAAAGACATTTCAATCTAGACTACTAAAATATTTTCAAGGACAATAACAATGTTTTGTTGTATCATCATTGTAGGTTTATTGTTATGTGTGATATTCAGTAATTTTAAAATATTTTATAATTTTGTTTTCCATAACTATTACTTGATAGTAAACTTGGATCAGAGACATAAAAAAAGAAAAAAATGAAGAAAATTTTTCAAAAGAACAAGAAAGGCTTTCAGCAGAGAATTCCCTGGTAGCTGGATTAAGCCCTATCAGTGAGGCCTGTCAGAAAAGAGAAGAGGTGTGAATGAGCAATGGTTTCCTAATAACACACTCAAAAAGCTTGTAACCCCCCTCCCCACACTGCAAAGTAGGATGAAATGACAACAGGAGCTCCCGTTTCTCTAGCGTTGGAGGGTTTGCCAAATGCTTTCCTGTGGAAGAACCTTGGAAGCCAGGTAGTACGTGTATTATCTCATCATCCCCACTGATGCACTGAGGCCTAGAGAAATGAAGTGATTTCCTTAAGTCACACGGTTCATTAGCACCAGGACTGGAGCTCAGTCTCAGGCTTTGAAGAGGTGGATTGCCACAGCTAAGAGGCAACGGTCCAAAACAAAGCAAGAAACTAACCAGCTAGGATAACACAGTCCTGCACCAGATGCCCAAGACGACAAGGAAATTCTTCCCCGGGAAAGGGTTCAGCCCTGCCTTCAAATGGGCTCCCTAATTCTTAAAGGCCACAACATTGGTCATTTTACTAATGGACTAGGCTTTAAATGAGGTCATAGGGCCAAATGTTAATTCAGTTCCACAAGCGTGTATTAAGTACCTACTATGTGCCAGGCCCTGTGCTAAGCATTAGGGATGTAAAGACAGTAACACAAGTGTCCCTATACTCAAAAGGAGGATGCAACATATATGCAGATGGGAGAGCCAATACTAAAATATGTGCAAAGTTCTTAAAAAATGTAATTTGGAGAATTAAGGAAAGTGCCAACAACTGGCAGATTAGAAAAGGCCTACTGTGGGCAATATCAGCTAAGCAGAGCTTTGAAGGAAGCCAGCCATTCTAAGATGAGGAGGGGAGAGGCTTCAAAGCCTACTGAATGACAAGAAGATGGTAGATGGGATGGCTTGTGCAAGGAACAAGCAGGCCCGTTGGGCTAGGACCCACAGTGCTTGGGGGTAGGGGCAGGGAGATATCTCTCCAGAGTTTAGAAAGCTCAGCAGGAGCCAGATGGAGAAGGACTGAAAATGCCAACCAGAAGAGTGTACATTTTATCCAGGGGGCCACTGGAGCATTCAGAGCTGGGAATGACATAATCACACCTGGGTTTTAGGAATATCGATTTGGCACCGACTTGGATGGAGGCTAGATTTGAGATGGGGAGCAACTGGAAGCAAGCGCCATGATTAGAAGGACGTTGTCATTGTCCGAGTGAGAGCCACTGAGGCCTCATCCTAGAGTGGTGGCTTCAGGAGTGGAGAGAAGGATGCACAGGTTAGGTACCATTGAAAAGACTTGGCCATTGATTTGTTGGGTTGGGGAGGGCAGAGAGAGCAAAGCGTCTCGGTGACTGTGAGGTTGGGAACCCAGGAGACATAAAGGAAGAAATGGAGAGGGGGAGACAGACAGATGGACAAATTTTGCTCTTGGAAGACAGGAGCAATTAAATCTGGTGTCCAGGTCAAGAAAAACCCAGGAGGAGCAAGCGAAAGGGCCTTGAATGGGAGGAGACATTTATTTATTGAATGCTTATTGTCTCTAATTGACCTGTAAATTCATCTCTAAATACTTTAAGTTCTTAAAAAGAGAAGTGCCTATTTGGAATTTACAAAATAAAGCTGCTGTGCACCTGAGGGGCAGCACAGTGTAGTGGATATCATGTTCATGTCAGTCACAGGATTGTGGGCAAGTCACATGACTTCTCTGAGCCTCTGTTTTTCATCTGTAAAATGGGAGGATGATAATACCTGTAGTACTTGCTTCACAGGATTATTAGGAGGCTCAAATGAAATAGCATGGGAAGTGCTTTTGGAAATTTGAAAGCATTATGTAAACATTAGTTCTTCTTATTGTTACATATGCAAGGGGGGGCACAGCCTGGGTCTGTGTTTTCTTGTGTGTTGAAGTCCTGGTGTGGGAGCTCCCTCCCCTAAAGCAGATGTGGAACTGCTCTGTAGACTGTGGCATTGGAGTTAAGTGATGTGTCCAGAATCAAACAGACAGGATGTGTGTGAGTACCAGTTTGAAGCCCAGCTATTCTGCCTCCAGATTCAGCATTCTCTCCACAGGCCCCTGCTGCCTCTCATGATCATGCTCAGGTTAAATAGAAATACTTTAAGTGATAAAAGGAATAGACCTCCAAGCCCCGGGATTCAGTGCCCCTGACCAATTACAGCAACTCAGAGAGAATCCATCTAGAAAGCATGGGGAATTGCCCTTTGTGCTTGAAGCTCCCCTCCTGCCACCTCCTGCCCTGCCCTGCCCCTTCCTGCTCATGCTAGACTGCATCCAGAGTTGCAGTAGAATTCCAAACACTGAATAGTCTTGGTTTTCTTGTTAAAATGACCACATTAAGCACACAGCACACTGGGCACCATTGGGCATGATTTGGTCTTGGGAGTTTTGCTGGAGTGGATATAGGAGCTGAGTGCTGGGTCTCCTGTTTAGCCGTCCTGCTTGGCAGGAAGCCAGACCTTACTAACCATGACAGTGTGGCTCCATCCAGGGCAGGGACTTTGGAAGGCTGGTCCCTGGAACAGTGACAAGGTGGGTGACAAGAAAGTGATGTGTAATCTTGGATTGTGTAATCTCAGAAGATCTGGGTTCAAATTCCACAAGTATGTATGAAGTACCTTCCTATCCCAGATACGACCTTTATTGCCTAAATGACTTTGGATAGGTCACTCTTAGGATCTCAGTTTCCTCATATATAAAATGAGGAGTTTAGACTCAGTGACCCCTTCTAGTTCTAAATCTATGGGTTTTTTTGAGGCAATAGGGGTTAAATGACTTGCCCAGGGTCACACATCTAGTAAATGTGTGAGTCCAGATTTGAACTCAAGTCTTCCTGATTCCTGGGCTGGTGTTCTGTTCACTAGCATCACTTAGCTGCTCCATCTATGCTCTTTTAAGAGGAAGAAATCAACCCCTCCCAAAAGGACGTGTCAGGATATTTGCTGGCACTTTCGTTTTCACCAGGGTCTGCTTCATGATGGATATCTTTCCTTTTTGAGTGCCCTGGCTCCAGAGCTTGCCAAGCCCCTAAGCTGCCAGACGTTTGTGGAGGCACAGGCAATTCTTTTTTCTGGGATGATTCCAGCTCCTCCACTTTGGGAAGACTGTTAGACCTGGGGTTAGAGTAGGTGAATTTGGGCTGAAGGAGCCAAAGCATTTGAGGTACCAAGAATCCCTGTGGCTCCAGGAAAGGAATTGCTTGGCACCCACTCTGGTCATTAAACTTTATTACCTACTCAGACACAAAGTGGGTAGGCTTCTTGCCTCTTTACTAGAAAGCAAACCAAAGTGTCCTGTGACTGGGCCCCAGGTGAAGATTCTACTGACATCCCTAGATTGTAAGTGCAGTCTAAGGCATGCCAGGCTCTGCCACTATTACCAGATGGACCAGGGCTGGGGGACCTGTGGCCTCGAGGCCATGTGGCCCTCTAGGCCCTCCAGTGCAGATTCAGTCAAAGGGCCTTGAGACCCAAGGTTCCCCAGCCCAGAGATAGACACTGGGGAAGGGGAGAGTCTCTTCAGGAATGCCTCACATGTGGGGAGGGACCAGAAACGTTGAGATCCACCTTTGCCCGTCTCACTGATCTTCCAGATTTTCACACTTTAGACATCTGTTCTATGTACCTAAAAGCCATGAAAGCTTTCCTCCAGCTGCTCCCGTGCTCATTCCCAATGGGAAAGCAAAGCTAGAATAAATAGGAACCCCTCAAAAAGGTTAAATGAAACTTGAGAACATTCTATAGACAATTTTTAAATTTCAATTGTTATTTCAGGCTTTGTTAAGTATCTACTTAATTCTCTCCAGTATCTCATGGGAAAAACCACTTAAAGCAGTTCTGTGACTATCCAAATCCCAGTGTGGGCATAAAATCTAGAAGAAAATCTGCTCCTTCCTTGGCAAATCTTCAAGACTCTCTTGGCATCTTGAAGTAAACTAGCCAGTGGGTTTGGGGGGGGGGGGGTCTCTAGCTCCCTGGTTGACATATGCTTAGGAAAAAAGACATTGAAAAGTAACAGATGAACCACCTCAACCCAAAGCCCTATCGAGTACCAGGCAAGCAAGACTTTCCCCCATGTGAGGATGGAGGATCAGGATTTCATGAGTTCTCCCCAAGGCAAACGCCCTCCCAGCTCCTTGCCTTGAGTTTCTCCCGGGAAATGCATGCTTAACCGCCAGCTGCCCCCTTCTACCAGTGGGGCTATTTTCTGCCCTCCCATGCTCCCATAGCCCCACTATCATTGACATGGCCTGTATGCCTCACCTCCATGCTCTCTCCATCCACACTTTCCCCCGTCTGCCCCCTTTGTCACCCTAATCTATACTGTGACCCCCCCCAAAAAGCCTGAATTTGCCCAGGCATAGTTTTGCCTGATCCTGGTGTTCTCCCAGGTTTCTGCCATCATTTGTATGATCAAGGTGCTCCCAATGATCCCCCCTTGCTTACCTTTCTATAGCTACGAAAGGTTTGGAGATGATGGAATCTGGTCATGGGAAATTCACCAACGGCTGAGGAGGAATGAGTGCAAGGAAGGCCAAAACCCAAAGCATGTTGTTTCCAGAGTTGGAGACAGTTAGGATAGGATTTTTGAACATACTCACATCTATGTGTGTGCTTTTGAAACATCCCTTCAGAGGAAGAAAAAGGAATTAAGGCCTCCCAGGCATGCTGAAAGAAAGACATTAACATTCCTTTCATAACCAAGAGATCTTGGAAATGGGGTTGACTGTTTTCTGAAGCAAGCTCCTTCAAGTCCAGATACCCATTTCACCATTTGAAAACAAGAGACTGGTCATGGTGGTGGGGGTCGGGGGGGGGGGGGGTGGGGGGGTGGAGGGTGGGGGGAGGGGGAGTTCTTTTTGTTATGAAGACCAGGGGTGTGTTCAGAAGCAACCAAGGCCTGTTTTTTGGCCCATGGCTTCAAATCCTGGCTCTACTACTAAAGACTTGAGCAAATCTTTTTAACCTTTCTAGGCCTCAATTTCCCCATCTGTAAAAGGGGGTTGGGCTAGATGATCTCAGAGGTCCCTTTAAGTTTTTTTTTTAAATTTCTAATAAAATGGATTTCTCTTGATATATTTTGTTTTTATATCACCTAGATTTCCTTCTGTACTCCTTCTCTTCCCACTTCCCCCAGAGAACCATCCTTTATAACAAAGAATTCAAACTAAAAAGAGGAAGGAGAGAAAAAATTCAGCAAAACCAACAACTCAGGAAGAAATAACATTTTGTAGTGTTTCATCTATGTGGAATTCCCTGTCTCCTGCCTCCCCCCACCTCGGTATAGGAATAGGGGAAGACATTTTCTCATATCTGTTCTTTGTACTTTGACAGTATTGAGTTTCATGTTTTGTGTATACTGCTTTCCTGGCTCTGCTTCCTTCATTTTGCCTCAGGTCATATGGGTCTTTCCATTTGGGTTTTTTAATATTTCTCTTGTTTGTCATTTCCCATAGCAGTGGTAACAAACTCAAATCGAAATGGAGGCCACCAAACTGTACATAAAGATCCCTGAAGGCCACAGATCAACTTAGTTTGAAAATATTATGTGATCTGTATTTTTTTGTATTTTTATTTACTTTGTTAAATATTTCCCAATTACATTTTAATCTGGTTCAGGTCACACTTGTGGACATTTTGGGCTGTGTGTTTGACACCTCTGTTCTGTAGCACAGTAGTATTCTATTACATTCATATACCAATCAGTGTGGATCTACTTGGTCTCTTTCCTCTTCTTTGTTACCACGGAAATATTTCTACATATATGGAACCTTTCTTTTTGTCAATGACCTTCTTGGGGTTATGTGCCTAGCAGTACAATCTCTGGGTCAAAAGACATGAACATTTTAGTCACTTTATTTGTATGTAATTCTCATTTGCTTTCCAGAATGGTTGTGCCAATTCACAGCTCCTCTAACAATGCATTTGTCTACCTCCTTTCTCTAACCCTTCCAACAATGACTGTTCCCTTCTTTTCTCCCATTTTGCCAATTTGATGGGCTTGAGGTGAAAGCTCAGGCTTGTTTTGATGGACATTTCTCTTATTAGTGATTTGGAGCCTTCTTTCTGATACCTAGCAATTCTTCCTTGGAGAACTGTTCAGATCCTTCGACCACTTCTCTGTCGTGGACACTGGCCTTTGGTCTCATATATTTCTGTTAGTTGTTGCTGTAACTTGGATACCAAACCATTTTCAGGGATGTTTGAAACAAAGATGAAAGGATCTCTGTTAACTGCTTCCCTTCCTATCCTAGGTGCATTACTTCTGTTTGGGCAAAAGCTTTTCTGTTTCATATGATCAAGTCACCTGTTTTATCATTGGTAATTGCCTCTATCCCTTGTTTGGTTAAGAATTCACAAAAAATATTTCTTTAACTTGCCCTCTTGATTATCTCATATTTTCTCTCTTCCGACCTTCAATTCTTTCCCTGTTTCAACAATCTGGCTAGCAGCTTCTGTGGGGGTGTAAGGTACGCTGGGGAAAGCACAGGTTCTTTCGATCTACTTAATCAAGGGAAGCAAGGTGAAGGGGCCAACAAGTTTACTTTAATCCAGCATTCAGTCAGTTCAGGGGAAAAAAACCAGCACCCCGAACTTCAGAACATTCATTTAGTTCAGGGGACAAAGCCAAACTATTCAAGGGCACTTGTTGACTAAGTGCTAAGGAGCCCATTTGTGGTTACCAACACACAGGTGAGAACACATAATGATCAAATCAACCTAAAGTATCAAAACAGGTGTGAAAAAGGACTGGAAACAGATTCACTACAACTGATTCCTCCAGTCAGGACCTGGTCTGAACTGATAAAGGTATCAACGCTAAGAGTTAAGGAATGATTGACTGGCTCATTCAACTCCACTCATACAGTTGGTCCATCTACTTATTGATTCCTTCCTTAATCTCTTTGTGTTCCTCATGGAATGAAAAGCTGTGGATCTAATGTCTAATAAGCATCTAATTTGAGCTCCCTCTTCTAACCAGTTCCTGTGATACTGCCTTTGTCCATCTTGCCTCATTATCCGTTTTTTGTTGTGCCTCACTTAGAAGTATCAATTCCTGAGGGAAGTAAAGAGGTTAGAAGCATTTCCCATTAGTAGAAACTGCCCTGTGTCCTAGGTCAGGCAGTCTAATTCTAACCATGCCTTCCCTATCACCATTCTCCTTCCCATTTGCCCTTCAGTCTCACCTCTGGGTCCATCTCTCTGGATGCTGATTTCCCTTAGGAATTTCTCTTCTTTTTTTCCAATTTCTCTTCTTCTGAGGCAGGATGTTGTCCATGGAAGCACAACACTCTTTCAGAGGAAGTGTTCTCCTTTTACAACTCCCCCATATTAGGCCCATTATAACATCCCTTACTGCTATTGCGAATATACATCTCTTGCCCTTGGGAGTGTTGCTCAGTGAAACACCTCCTCCATTAGGTTGAAACCTCCCCCTTTCATTCTCCCTGTTTAAATCCTTTCCTTCTCCTACTTCTTCCACTCTCCTGTAGCCCTTCTTCTTCCTGAAATAGCATATGAGTTATCTTGCTTTTTATGGACTGTCTTTCTTCTGTTATTCACTCATGGACTTGTTATCACATGTTCCCTACCCCCAATTAAGTACCTTCTCATTCTAAAATTTTGTCCCACAAAATAAATGATTCCCTTGTTAAGAGGGTTGTGGGATTTATTTCATTGTGTTTTAGACCTGTTATTCTATTTCTCCAATTTCTTTAAGTTCCATTTTTATCTTTATCTTCTTGTATACTTAAAAAAGCCCTAATGGTCCCTTATTTTTTAGTCTTTCTTTTTCTCATTCTTCAAAAATTGTCTGGGAATGCAGTAATTTATTTTATCATTTATTCTTTTCTTGGTAGTTTTATTTGTCTCATGTTTCTTTTGTTTGGGGTGTTGTTAGACAGATAATACACAGGAGGCACTGGAGGCTTCAGATTCCAGCATCTAACAGGTTCACTCTTTTTTTGTTTGTTTTTTAATTTATTTAATATATTTAGTTTTCAGCATTGATTTTCACAAGAGTTTGAATCACAAATTTTCTCCCCATTTCTACCCTCCCCCCCACTCCAAGATGGTGTATATTCTGGTTACCCTGTTCCCCAGTCAGCCCTCCCTTCTGTCAACCCCCTCCCCTCCCATCCTCTTTTCCCTTCCTTTTTTGTAGGGCAAGATAAATTTCTATACCTCATTGCCTGTGTATCTTATTTTCTAGTAGCATGCAAAAACTTTTTTTTTGGTTTTTGAACATCCTTTTTTAAAACTTTGAGTTCCAAATTCTCTCCCCTCTTCCCTTCCCACCCACCCTCCCTAAGAAGTCAAGCAAATGAACATAGGCCACATGTATATCATTATGTATAACCCTTCCACAATACTCATGTTGTGAAAGACTAACTATATTTTGCTCCTTCCTAACCTATCCCCCTTTATTGAATTTTCTCCCTTGACCCTGTCCCCTTTCGAAAGTGTTTGTTTTTGATTACCTCTACCCCCATCTGCCCTCCCTTCTATCATCCCCCCACCTTTTTTATCTTCTTCCTTCTTCTTTCCTGTGGGGTAAAATACCCAACTGAGTATGTACGGTATTCCCTCCTCGGGTCAATTCTGATGAGAGCAAGATTCACTCATTCCCCCCTCATCTGCCTTCTCTTCTCTTCCTACAGAACTGCTTTTTCTTGCCACTTTTATGCGAGATAATTTACCCCATTCTATCTCTCCCTATCTCCCTCTCTCAATATATTCCTCTCTCATCCCTTAATTTTATTTTATTTCTTTTAGATATCTTCCCTTCATCTTCAACTCACCCTGTGCCCTCTCTCTCTCTCTCTCTCTCTCTCTCTCTCTCTCTCTCTCTCTCTCCATATATATATATATATATATATATATACACACACACACACACACACACATATACATACATACACATTCCCTTATACATATATATATACATAAACATATATATATATATATGCATATTCCCTTCAGCTACCCTAATACTGAGGTCTCATGAATCATACACATCATTTTTCCATGTAAGAATGTAAACAAAACAGTTCAACTTTAGGAAGTCCCTTGCAATTTCTTTTTCTTGTTCTTTTTCTTGATTACCTTTTCATGCTTCTCTTGATTCTTGTGTTTGAAAGTTAAATTTTATATTCATCTCTGGTCTTTTCACTGAGAAAGCTTGAAAGTCCTCTATTTTATTGAAAGTCCATATTTTGCCTTGGAGCATGATACTCAGTTTTGCTGGGTAGGTGATTCTTGGTTTTAATCCTAGCTCCATTGACCTCCGGAATATCGTATTCAAAGCCCTTCGATCTCTTAATGTAGAAGCTGCCAGATCTTGGATTATTCTGATTGTGTTTCCACAATACTCAAATTGTTTCTTTCTGGCTGCTTGCAGTATTTTCTCTTTGATCTGGGAGCTCTGCAATTTGGTGACAATGTTCCTAGGAGATTTCTTTTTGGGATCTATTTGAGGAGGCGATTGATGGATTCTTTCAATTTCTATTTTGCCCTGTGGCTCTAGAATATCAGGGCAGTTCTCCTTGATAATTTCTTGAAAGATGGTATCTAGGCTCTTTTTTTGATCATGGCTTTCAGGTAGTCCAATAATTTTTAAATTATCTCTCCTGGATCTATTTTCCAGGTCAGTGGTTTTTCCAATGAGATATTTCACATTGTCTTCCATTTTTTCATTCCTTTGGTTCTGTTTTATAGTATCTTGATTTCTCATCAAGTCACTAGCTTCCACTTGCTCCAATCTAATTTTTAAGGTAGTATTTTCTTTGGTGGTCTTTTGGACCTCCTTTTCCATTTGGCTAATTCTGCCTTTCAAGGCATTCTTCTCCTAATTGGCTTTTTGGAGCTCTTTTGCCATTTGAGTTAGTCTATTTTTTAAAGTGTTGTTTTCTTCAGTATATTTTTCAGTATTATTTTGGGTCTCCTTTAGCAAGTCATTGACTTGGTTTTCATGGTTTTCTCGCATCCTTCTCATTTCTCTTCCCAATTTTTCCTCTACTTCTCTAACTTGCTTTTCCAAATCCTTTTTGAGCTCTTCCATGGCCTGAGACCAGTTCATGTTTTTCTTGGAGGCTTTGGTTGTAGGCTCTTTGACTTTGTTAACTTCCCCTGTCTGTATGTTTTGGTCTTCTTTGTCACCAAAGAAAGAATCCAAAGTCTGCAACTGAATCTGGGTGTATTTTCGCTGCCTGGCCATATTCCCAGCCGACTAACTTGACCCTTGAGTTTTTCAGTGGGGTATGACTGCTTTTAGAGTTTAGAGAACTATGTTCCAAGCTTGGGTGGATGCGCTGCCACACCAGCACTCCTCCTTGCCCAAGAACCCCCAACCTGGACTGGACTTAGGTCTTCAGCAGGCTCTGCACTCCTGCTCTGATCCGCCACTTAATTCCTCCCACCAGGTGGGCCTGGGGTTGGAAGCAACTGCAGCTGTACTTCTGTAGCTGCCCCACCTCCTTTGCCCTGGGGTGGTAGCCAAACCATGAACTACTTCCACTCCCGCAGCTTTTCCCACTAACCTTGTCTGTTATCTTTGGTGTTTGTGGGTTGAGAAGTCTGGTAACTGCTGCAGCTCACTGATTCATGGCACTAGGGCACAATCCGCCCGGCTCCTTGTCTGGTTGGTCCGCACCGCTCATGCTGGGCTCTGCTCCGCTCTGCTCCCAGCTCCATGCGGGATAGACCTCAGCCAGAGACCATCCAGACTGTCCTGGGCTGGAGCCCTGCTTCCCTCTGCTGTTTTGTGGGTTCTGCAATTCTAGAATTGGTTCAGAGCCATTTTTTGTAGGTTTTTGGAGGGACTCGGTAGGGAGCTCACGCTAGTCCCTGCTTTCCAGCTGCCATCTTGGCTCCGCCCCGCCAGGTTCACTCTTGATTTAGTCAGACAGGAAAGACAACTTAAAAGGGGTTAATGATAAGCTTTATTCTAGTCTAGTTTTCTCTAACACAGTATTGCTGATAATTGAAGCAGTACAAACTCCTACAGTATTCCCTAATCACCTTTCTCACAGGGGCCGGTGAGAATGGGGGAGGGGGGGCAACTACCCCTGCATCTCGATGGGGCCAGTCGAGACAGGCACAACTTGTGCATCCCCTAAATCCCCTCAATCCTTAATGGGGTCTGGTTGAGGCAAACATAGATTCCGCACTCCCAATCCTTGATGGGGGCCGATCAAGGCGCACAGCGTCCCAGCTTGTGCATTCAACCATAAAGGTTCCCCAACTCACTGACCATGGACCACCTGTTTTATAGCGCATCAGACAAAGAAGGCATATTGCCAGCAATAGCCTCACAAGTTTACATCACCTCATCCCGATATCTCACTGCGCAGTTGCAGTGGATATTTACAATTTCAGCACACATGTTTATATTATTTATCTTTGTATAATGCTGCGAAAGCATGATGGAGATGTTTTGAACCAAGAGCCTTGGAACTCATATCTAGTACCTGGGAAACAGAGATTGTTATGGCCATGGATCCTGGGAAACTGAGGTTGTCATGGCCATGGATCCTGGGAAACTGAGGTTGTCATGGCCATGGATCCTGGGAAACTGAGGTTGTCATGGCCATGGATCCTGGGAAACTGAGGTTGTCATGGCCATGGATCCTGGGAAACTGAGGTTGTCATGGCCATGGATCCTGGGAAACTGAGGTTGTCATGGCCATGGATCCTGGGAAACTGAGGTTGTCATGGCCATGGATCCTGGGAAACTGAGGTTGTCATGGCCATGGATCCTGGGAAACTGAGGTTGTCATGGCCATGGATCCTGGGAAACTGAGGTTGTCATGGCCATGGATCCTGGGAAACTGAGGTTGTCATGGCCATGGATCCTGGGAAACTGAGGTTGTCATGGCCATGGATCCTGGGAAACTGAGGTTGTCATGGCCATGGATCCTGGGAAACTGAGGTTGTCATGGCCATGGATCCTGGGAAACTGAGGTTGTCATGGCCATGGATCCTGGGAAACTGAGGTTGTCATGGCCATGGATCCTGGGAAACTGAGGTTGTTATGGCCATGGATCCTGGGAAACTGAGGTTGTTATGGCCATGGATCCTGGGAAACTGAGGTTGTTATGGCCGTGGATCCTGGGAAACTGAGGTTGTTATGGCCGTGGATCCTGGGAAACTGAGGTTGTTATGGCCGTGGATCCTGGGAAACTGAGGTTGTTATGGCTATAGATCCTGGGAAACTGAACTCTAAGAAATAGTAACAAAAATCCACTTTACACACACTAAAATCTACCTTACTGACATTAAAATCCACCTTACTTACTGGTGTTTGCAAGTCATATATTCTACTCACATCTATTTTTATAGATTCTTATGTAATCCCGTGTTCTAAAGAATTCTTATAGAATGCCTCAAATACCTCTCTTACTGAACATTCATCCTTTTCATTGATTTTTAGGCTCAAGCTTTCAAGGTATATCACTTTGGATTGCATCTTGAGCTCCTTTGCTATTCAGAATACATTATTTCATCCCTGGTTTTTAGTGTTATGTTGTTAAACATTTCTTTTTCTTTATATTCAAGAGATTTTTTCTTTGCCATTTTCAAAATTTGTTTATTATCAGTAGAATGGCTGAATTTAACCTTTATGTGTCTTGGTGTTTGAAGGAAGAGGTCCCCCATGCCAGGCCCAAGGCATTCTGTAGAGTTTTTCAATTAGAGCTTTGTTTTCTGTATATGGAAGTTCTGACCAGATTTCTTATGTTATTTACTGCCTTATGATCTTCAGGTTTTCAAATCTAGCATGTTCTTTTGGGAGACCTATGATTCTTAAATTATCTGTATATATCTTGTCTTTGAGATCAATGGCTTCTCTGTGTGTGTATGTGTGTATTTGTATACGTAAATGTTTTCTTTTAGCATGTTTGCCTTTATTCTTCCATATTGTCCTTCACTTCAAAGTGTTTGTACTCCCAATTTGTTATTTCTTCTGCTTCTTTAGAAAGACTCACCACCATGGGTTCAATTTTTCTACTCTGCTAATTATTTCTACTGTATAGGTCCCAAGTTTTAACATATGAAATATTCTAACTTGTTCTTTATATTTCTCTTTTGAACATTCTAGAACATCTTGTTCATCCTTCCTTGGGATGCCACAAGGCTCTGTATTTCATCAGGCATTAGTTAAATTTCCTTTGTTTTGTAATATTTATTTAGAGAAAGTTTTTACTTTTTTGATATTTTAGTACTCATCCTAATTTTAGTATCCTCTATGTTGACTTATCCGCTTATGTTCTAGGTTTTTAAATGAATTTTCTTCCTCTTGAAAGTTTTAGTATATTCTCCTGTCCATCATTTTCTGATTCCTCCCCCTTTTATTGAAGGTATACTCTGGAGCTGTACTGCAAAGCTGCTTCAGTCTCCTCCCACTTTGGGGAATTTAAATTTTTAGCTGCCAAGGTCCCTGCCTAAGTAGCTTGGTGGGGGTGGGGTGAGAGTGGGGGTTGGTCAGTCCAGGGCTGGCCCCATATGGATTCAATTCCCCTTATCTGCAGGTCCAGTGCCCCTACTCACACTGACTCTCTTCTCCATTTCTGGCCCTTGCTCTTTCCTTCTCTGGCTATGTTGAATAGATTTATCTTGCTTTCTTCAGGGTTGGAGTAGGGCGGTCTGGCTATTCTGGGAGGAGTCTTTGTTTTTTTGGAGTTCCCTCACCTAGAGACCATGTCAGGGAAAAGAGAGCCCATCACCTCCACCTCCACCTACTTTCTCCTCCTTCTCAGGTATCAGGGCAGAGTCAATGTCCACTGCTTGTTGCAACAGAGTTGGGGATGGTCTGAAGCAGACAGGAAATCTCTGAGTAGATCCCAAAGCATAAGCTTGTAGGTCAGTCTGTACTGAGACATGAAGGTTGGTGGAGGAGGGGTACTGAGGGAGCACTTTGAGGGTCAGTGTTCTCTAGTATTAATTCATGAAGCTGTGATCTTGGTAAGATTCTTTCTTTTTTGTCCTGTAGATTCAACGGTAATTGTTCCACCTCAAATACATAATCCCTCTTGGGGGAGGGGGGTCGAGATTTAATGGGGACCAGAGAACATGTCTAGTCTGCCATCATGTTGGTCATTTGACCATTATTACCCTTCCCCCCCTCCCCCAGCTTTGATTTATGATTTATGAGTATATAAGGAAGAGCCACAAGAGAAGCATACTATATGGATGAAGATTTTTTTCTACTGGGGACTGATGAGCAGAGGGAGCAATTAACTAGAAGACAGAGAGTCTAGGAGTAGGACCAGGGCATCAACCCATGCATAAATGGTCTTATAAATTATTATTGCAGGGCTGCTTTGTAAACATGCTTCTTCATCTCACAGTATTTCAATCAAGATTATACGCTGTTTGCTCCATAAATCACAATTCAACATAAAGTGCCTGTAGTTGGCATTAATATTTCCATATGGTTGGGGAGAATCTAATAGAAGGTGATTACCTTTGATAAACACTGAAAGTTTTATTTAAAAGAGAGAGGAGATGCTAATTTTGAAAAGGGGGGCCAGAGCGCAGAGCCTGCGGCTGCGGGAGCAGCTGGCCCGGAGGCCTCCAACCCACAATCTAAAGGTTTGCAACTCGCTTTCTTGAACTTCTGGGAGCTATGATGGTCAGGTAAAACGGCTTTTATCCCTCCCTTGAATAAACCTAGAGAACAAAACCTCAGGAGAAACAGAGGAGCCAGAAGTGGGGCTTCAGTAGCGAGAGAAGTGGGGGAGAGGGGCCTTCCTGTGGTGGTGGAAGATTAGTGCAGGAAGAGAGGTGTCCCAGCAGCCCTCATCTCAGCATAACAATGAAAGTAACTGATCCCCAGGGGGTAGAGCTAGCTAACGTCAATGCCAGGACCCCAGACTAGGCTTTGCACAGCCAGGAGAAGTGGCAGACACCAACACAGACAACAGCTGAGACCACCCATGCTTTAGAACAGTTCCGGGAAAGAAGAGACTTCCAGCAGCCAGACCACCCCTCCCCCGCACCTCACAGAACCAGAGGCCATAGCACATAAAGCTAGATCCCAACACAAGAAACTTGGGACAGAGCCCTGTGAGCCCCAGAAGCAGAGATCCACTTCAGAAACCAAGAGGAAAAAAAACACCATGAAAAAGAATAGTAAGAAGCCTTCAAAGACGATTGATTAATATTATGGAGACAGGGAAGATCAAAATACCAAGTCAGAAGAGGACAGCATGGACACTACACCCACATCTGAAACCTCAAAAGGGAAAGTGAACTGGTCTCCAGACCAAAAAGCATTCCTGGAAGAACTCAAGGAGGACTTTATTTTTTTTCTTTTTTTTTTAAATTTAATTTATTTAATATATTTAGTTTTCAGCATTGATTTTCACAAGAGTTTGAATTACAAATTTTCTCCCCATTTCTACCCTCCCCCCCCACTCCAAGATGGCGTATATTCTGGTTGCCCTGTTCCCCAGTCAGCCCTTCCTTCTGTCACCCCACTCCCCTCCCATCCCCTTTTCCCTTCCATTCTTGTAGGGCAAGATAAATTTCTACACCCCATTGCCTGTGTATCTTATTTTCTAGTTGCATGCAAAAGCTTTTTTTTTGTTTTTGAACATTTGTTTTTAAAACTTTGAGTTCCAAATTCTCTCCCCTCTTCCCTTCCCACTCACCCTCCCTAAGAAGTCAAGCAATTCAACATAGGCCACATGTGTATCATTATGTATAACCCTTCCACAATACTCATGTTGTGAAAGACTAACTATATTTTGATCCTTCCTAACCTATCCCCCTTTATCCTATTTTCTCCCTTGACCCTGTCCCTTTTCGAAAGTGTTTGTTTTTGATTACCTCCACCCCCATCTGCCCTCCCTTCTATCATCTCCCCTTTTTTTATCTTCTTCCCAAGGAGTTCTTTAAAAACCAAATTAGGGAGGTAAAAGAAAAACTAGAAAAAACATTCAATGAGGAAAACAAATTTTAAAAGGTAAAATCAGGGAATTGGTTAAGGAAAATCAGAATATAATTGGAGAAAATGTCTCATTGAAAAGTAAAATCAACCAAATGGAAAAGAAGAGAGAGAAGCTAAAGGAAGAAAACAAAACATTAAAAATTAGAATTGGGCAAGTAGAAGCTAATGACTCTGTGAGGCACCAAGAATAAGTCAAACAAAATCTAAAAAAATGAAAAAATAGAAGAAAATGTGAAATATCTGATTGGAAAAACAACCGAGCTGGAAAATAGATCCGGGAGAGACAATCTAAGAATTATTTGTCCACCTGAAAGCTATGATGAAAAAAGGAGCCTGGACAGTATCTTCCATGAAATTCTTAAGGAAAAGTGCCCAGAGGTCCTAGAACCAGATGGTAAAATTGTGATCAAAAGAATCCATCGATCACCCCCTGAAAAAGATCCCAAATTGAAAACTCCAAGAAATATTATAGCCAAATTCCAGAACTACCAGGTCAAGGTGAAAATCCTGCAAGCAACTGGAAAGAAAAATTCAAATATTGTGGAACTACGGTCAGGATCACGCAGGATCTTCTACATTAGATGAGAGGAGAAATTGGAAGACGATATTCCAAAAGGCAAAGGAGCTTGGACTACAATCAAGGATCAACTACCCAGAAAAATTGAGCATAATTTTCCAGGCAAAGAGATGGACATTCAATGAAATAAGGGAATTTCAGACCTTCCTGATGAAAAGGCCACAGATCAACGGAAAATTTGACCTCCAAATACAAACATCAAGAGAGACATAAAAAGGCAAATGGGGGGGGGACCCTAGTTAATCAATAAGGCTAATTAATTATATCCTTATATAGGATCATTTTGTTTTACATATGTTACATATATATATATATACATGTAAATCTTGAGATAGTATATTCATTATGACAACTGAAAGGAATATTCATAAACTGTGGATATTAGTATAAAATAATGGATATAATGATAAAAATATAATTAAGAGATATAAAGGGATGGTTCTGGGAGAAGAGGTAAGGAGGTAGTAGAAAAGGGTAAATTACATCACATGAAGAGGCACAAAAACATATTATAGTAGAGGGAAATAAGGTAGGGAGAAGAGCAGTATTTGAGCTTTACTCTAACCGGATTTGGTTCAAGAAGGGAATAACATACCCCGATAAGTATAGAAATCTAACTTGTCCTACAGGTAGTAGGAGGGGAAAGGGAAGAAAAAGGGAGGGTGTGGTCAGAAGGGAGGGAAGAAGTAGCAAGTGGAAAACGGTAAGATAAGGGAGGGGAATCAAGAGGGAGGGTAAACTGAAGAAGGCGGCAGTCAAAAGCAAAACTTTGTTGAGGAGGAGAAGGGGAAAGGGAGAAATAAAAGCATAAACGGGGGAAATAGGCTGGAGAAAAAGACACAGATAGTAATCATAACTGTGAATGTGAATGGGACGAACTCTCCCATAAAACGGAAGCGGATAGCAGAATGGATTAAAAACCATAATCCTACAATATGCTGTTTACAAGAAAGACATTTGAAACAGGGGGATACACATAGGGTAGAGGTAAAAGGCTGGAGAAGAATATATTGTGTTTCAGCTAAAGTAAAAAATGCAGGGGTAGCAATCCTAATCTCAGACAAAGCAAAATCAAAGATAATTAAAAGAGATAAGGAAGGACACTACATCGTGCTAAAAGGCACCATAAACAATGAAGCAATACCATTGTTTGACATATATGCCCGAAGTGGTATGGCATGCAAATTCTTAGAGGAGAGGTAAAGGGAGTTACAGGAAGAAAGAGACAGCAAAACTATAATAATGGGAGACCTCAAACTCCCCCCCTCTGAACTTGATCAATCTAACCTCAAAATAAACAATAAAGAAGTTAAGGAGGTGAACAGAATTTTAGAAAGGGCAGATATGATAGACCTCTGGAGAAAACTGAATGGGGATAAAAAGGAATATACTTTCTTCTCAGCGGTACATGGCACATACTCAAAAACTGACCAGGTCCTAGGGCATAAAAACCTCACAATCCAGTGCAGAAAGGCAGAAATAGTCAATGCATCCTCCACAGATCAGGAAACAATAACAATTATTTGTACTAAAGAACCATGGAAAAATAACCTAAAAATTAACTGGAATTTAAATAATCTAATACCAAAGAATGAGCGGGCCAAAGAACAAATCATAGGAACAATAAATAACTTCATTTGAGAGAATGACAATAATGAGACAACATACCAAAACTTATGGGAAGCAGCAAAAGCAGTTCTTAGGGGAAGTTTTATATCTCTAAACGCTTACATGAACAAAATAGAGAAAAAGGAGATCAATGAATTGGGCATGCAACTAAAAAAGCTAGAAGAAGAACAAATTGAAAATCCTCAATTAAATACAAAATTAGTAATACTGAAAACCAAAGGAGAGATTAATAAAATTGAAATCAAGAAAACTATTGAACTAATAAATAAAACCAAGAGCTGGTTTTATGAAAAAAAAACAATAAAATTGATAAACCTTTGGTCAATTTGATTAAAAAAAGAAGAAAATCAAATTACCAGTATCAAAAATGAAAAGGGTGAATTCACCTCTAATGAAGAGGAAATTAAAAGAATAATTAGGAATTATCTTGCCCAATTGTGTGGCCATAAATTTGACAACCTTAGGGATATGGATGAATATCTACTAAAATATAAATTGCCCAGGTTAACAGAAGAGGAAGTAAAATTTCTAAATAATCCCATCTCAGGAAAAGAAATTGAGCAAGCCATCGATGAACTCCCTAGGAAAAAAATCCCCAGGGCCAGATGGTTTTACATGTGAATTTTATCAAACATTTAAAGACCAATTAATTCCTACATTTTATAGACTATTTGGGAAAATAGGTGAAGAACGAGTCCTACCAAATTCTTTTTATGACACAAATATGGTACTAATGCACAAACCAGGAAGAGTCAAAACAGAGAAAGAAAATTATAGAACAATTTCCCTAATGAATACTGATGCAAAAATTTTAAATAAAATATTAGGAAAAAGATTGTAGCAACTTATCACGAGGATAATACACTATGACCAGGTAGGATTTATTCCAGGAACGCAAGGCTGGTTCAATATTAGGAAAACTATCAGCGCAAATGATCATATCAACAACAAAACTAGCAGAAACCAGATGATCATTTCAATAGATGCAGAAAAAGCCTTTGACAAAATACAACACCCACCCCTATAAAAACACTACAAAGCATAGGAATAAACAGAGTCTTCCTTAAAATTATAAATAGCATCTAACTAAAACCATCAACAAACATTATTTGTAATGGGCATAAGCTAGATGCATTCCCAATAAGATCCGGGGTGAAACAAGGATGTCCATTATCACTCCTACTATTCAATTTGGTACTAGAAATGTTAGCTTTAGCAATAAGAAAAGAAAAAGAAATTGAAGGAATTAGAATTGCAAAGAAGAAACTAAAATAACACTTTTTGCAGATGATATGATGATTTACTTAGAGAATACTGGAGAATCAAGTAAAAAATTACTTGAAATAATAATCAACTTCAGCAAAAATGCAGGATATAAAATAAACCCACATAAATCCTCAGCATTCCTATACATGACTAACAAAGCCCAACAGCAAGGGATAGAAAGAGAAATTCCATTCAAAGTTACTGTAGACACTACAAAATATTTGGAAGTCTATCTGTCAAGACAAACCCAGGGTCTATATGAACATAATTATGAAACACTTTGCATGCGAATAAAATCAGATCTAAATAAATGGAAAAATGTCAGTTGTTCATGGTTAGGAGGAGGTAATATAATAAAAATGACAATTTTACCTAAATTAATTTACTTTTTCAGTGCCATACCAATTGAACTACCAAAAAATTATTTTACAGAGCTGGATAAAATAATAACAACATTCATCTGGAAGAACAAGAGGTTTAGAATATCTAGGGAATTAATGAAAAGAAATGTCAGGGAAGGTAGCCTAGCCATATCAGATATTAAAGTGTACTATAAAGCAGCAGTCATCAAAACTACCTGGTACTAACTAAGAAAGAGAGTCGTGGATCAGTGGAATAGGATAGGTACACAAGACGTAGTAGTCAACGACTATAGTAATCTGCCCTTTGATAAACCCAAAGAATACAGTTCCTAGGCTAAGAATTCAATAATTCACAAAAACTGCCGGGAAAGTTGGAAAATGGTAGGGCAGAAACTGGACACAGACCAATATCTTACACCATATACCAAAATAAAGTCAAAATGGGTTCACGATTTAGGAATAAAGGCTGATACTATAAGCAATTTGGGGAAGCAAGGAATAATTTACCTATCAGATTTATGGAAAAGCAAAGAATTCATGACACAAGAGATAGAGAGCATTACAAAATGCAAAATGGATAATTTTGATTATGTTAAATTGAAATGTTTTTGTATTTAAAAAGCCAATGCAACAAAGATTAGGAGGGAAGCAGAAAACAGGGAGAAAATCTTTACAACTAGTCTCTCTGATAAGGGCCTCATCTCCAGAATATACAGGGAACTGAGCCAAATTTATAGGAATACAAGTCATTCCCCAGTTGAGAAATGGTCAAAGGATATGAATAGGCAGTTTTCAGAGGAAGAAATTAAAGATATCTATAGGCATATGAAACATGCTGGAAATTACTATTGATTAGAGAAAAACAAATCAAAACAACTTCCAGGTACCACATCTCTCCTGTCAGATTGGCTAAAATGAAAAAACAAGAAAATGATAAATGCTGGAGAGGATGTGGGAAAATTGGACCATTGTGACATTGCTGGTGCAGTTGTGAATGGATCCAGCCATTCTGGAGAGCAATTTGGAACTATGCCCAAAGGGTTATAAAAATGTTCACACCCTTTGACCCAGCAATACCACTTCTAGGGTTGTATTCCAAAGAGATCACACAAGTTGGAAAAAGACCCACATGTGCAAAAATATTTATAGCGGCTCTTTTTATAGTAGTAAAGAACTGGAAATCAAGGGAATGCCCATCATTTGGGTAATGGGTAAACAAGTTGTGGTATATGAAGGTAATGGAATACTATTGTGCTATAAGAAATGGGGAAGATACGGACTTCATAATATCCTGGAAAAACTACATGATATGATGCTGAGTGAACGGAGCAGAACCAGGAGAACATTATACACAACCACTGATAATATGGGTTCTGTGATGACTAACCCTGATAGACTTTGCTCTTCTCAGCAATACAAGGTGCAAAGACAACTCCAAAGGACTCATAAGGGAGAGAGCTATCTACATCCAGAGAAAGAACTATGGAGTCTGAATGCAGATTGAGGCACACTGTTTGTTCTCCTTTTTTCCCCTTTGCTTTATTTTTCTCTTTTTGGGGGGTTTTGTTTCTTCTTTCTCGTGATTCATTCCATTGGTCATAATTCTTCTTTGCAACTTGACTATTAGGTAAATAGGTTCAATGTGAAGTTATATGTAGAAGACACATTGGATTCCATGTCGTCTTGGGGAGAGAGGGGGGAGGGGGGAAGAATATCTGGAACTCAAAATTATGTGGAAATGGGGTAAAAAGAACTTGCCACAACCAGTAGGGCTCTCCCGACGCAAAATCTGTTTCTCAGGGAAGCGCTCTAAGGCTACATAATATTTTCCCTTAATTGCTTGCAGCGGCAGCTGCCTTCAGGTACTCTGGTTGTTTGGAAGCCCACCTATCCTCCGTTTCCTCCTATTTTTGTGGTGTCGGCCAGAATTATTGAAGGTGGGACCGTGATGGGGCTCTCATTTCTCATCCTTCGACATCCTCTGGGCAGGAGGGCCAAGAGGCCGGAGTCTGGGGCGGGGCACTGAGGCCACTATGGTTGTGTTTTATCTGGGAACTGAGTTCGAGGAGCTGCCTCAGACATGTTGAGGTCTTGACCACCTGGACACCCAGGCCATTGGCCGACCAGCACTGGGGAGACGACGTTTCTACAGGGCATTCAATGGAGGTCAGGTGATATAATATCATAGAATTTGACCATTATTTAATTTAATTGTCACATAAATAATTGAGACTTGATGAAAGGGCTAACGGTTCTGAACTGAGGTGATTCATCTTTGGGTTATATAACTGGAAAGAGGCACAGGTGGGCTTCAGTATCCCCACAGTAGGAGGGGAGGGACAGGGACTTGCTTCTAACTGTATTTGTGTCCCCAGTGCCTAGAACACTGCCAGCCACATGTAGGTGCTTAATGCAGCAGGTGCACCCAGTGTGATTCCAAGGGTATGGAGAACTGGGAAGCAGGCTGGACAGACTCCCTGAGAAACTCCTGGACTCCTCTCTAGAGTCAAAGGATCTGGGTTCAATTTTGGCTTCTGTGAGCAAGGGCCAGTCCTTCCCCTCCCTGCTCCTCAGTTTCCTTTCCAGTTGTTGTTTGTCCTTCATTCTGGAGGGGGACCATGACATCAGGGAGATGATGCCATGAGAAGCAACTGAATTGCATTTAAGTGAGGGAGGGCTGTGCAAGGTCAGCAGCCTAACTTTCCCCAGGGGAGTCATCTTGGTCTAGCGGTGAAATATAGATGGGGAGGACCCCCCACAGTACCTGGTACACAGTCGGCACTATATAAACGTCCGTGATTATTATTCTAATACAATATGAGCTCCTCCAGAAGACCCGCGGAGCAGATCTATCACAGAGTCTCGTTCCTTCACCCCTGCTGGGCGCCTTTTCCTCCTCCCAGACCCGCCATTCTGGGGAGGGGTCCGCCCACTTTACCCCTGCTGTAAAGGGCGTCTTTCCCCATTACAGCATGAGCCCTTTAAGGGCAGAGCTGTCTTTGCTTGTATTTGCATAGCTGCCCAGCGCCTGGCACACATTTAGGGGCTTCTTGGAGGTTTGTTGACTGACTGCCTGGTCAAAACCTGGTGGCAAAAGTCTGGTGGCACCAGTTGAGGTTGGTAAACACTAATTGTTGATCAATGAATCGATTGGCTTCCCCCTCCTCGGCACGCCCAATGCCCCTGGCCCTTTGCTGGCCCAGCCCTTCTCTGTCAGGGAACCCTGGCACAAACACCGAAGACGGTTACAGTTTCTGGCTGGACTGGAGCTCCGCTCCTCCTGCCCTGCCTCCTCCCGTCCCCCCAGTCCTCCGCACCTGACCCGGTCCCAGCATCGCCGTGCCTGCGTACTGAGTTACCGCGCTCAGAGCCCGCGCGCTTCTGCTTGGCTCGTAACCCGGGAAGTGGCGCGTATCTCTGGGCCTCACTTTCCATTTAGGACCTACAAATCTAAGGGCACCACTGCTGAACCCCGGGGCTCAGTTTCCTGTTTGGTAAGAAGGGACCACGGGCCACGGTGGGCAAGCCGCCCACCACCTCAGGTCTCAGTTTCCCCCGCTGTAAATGGGATGTAGGGTGCGTCGGCCCCAAGGGAACCTGAAGAACGCTGGCATCGGCCCCGCTACCTCTGGGAGGCTAAGCGAGCATTAGTCCTCGCCCGTCAAAGGAGGAGGCTTCCCTGGACGACTGTGTGAGGCCCCTTCCAGCCCCGACTCCATCTTGCCCCTACCGCGGCAGAGCAGCTCCTGCGGCTCTCCCTCGGCGCCTCTCCCTCCTTGTGGTACCCCTGTGCCCCTCCCCAGCGCTCTCTGCCCCTTCCCGTGCCCTCGCCTACTTCCCTCTATCCCTGCGGGGCGGAGCAGGCGCCTTCCTTTCTGTCCTTGGGTCCCTGGTGGGAAGTTGACTCTGAGGGCTCCCCGGGGAGGTAGGCCTCATTTGTCATCCTTCTGCATCCTCTGGGGGGAGGGCCAAGGGGCCGGTGTCTTGGGGGCAGAGGCCAGGTAGGGCTCATTTCTCAACCTTCATCCTGCGCAGCTGGGAGAGGGCCAAGGGGCTGGGGTCTTGGGGACAGAGTCCCGGCAGGCGTCATTTCTCATCCTTCTCCTTCTTCTCGGGGGGAGGACCAAGGGACCGCGGTCTGGGGTGGGCAGAGCATCTGAAGAGCTTCTGGGGGTACTGAAGCCACTCTGGTTGTGTTTTATCCGGGAACTGAGTTGGATGAGCCACCTTGGGACTCTCAGGCCTGGCAGGACCCTTACCACATAAATAACCAAGGCCTCGGACAACCAGTAGTAGGGTAGGGAGGTTTCTATAAGATATTCAAAAGGGGTTGATTTAATATTATAAGATAGCATATTATTATTAATTATTATTATTACTATTATTTATTATGATGATTATTCTTTTATTTAATTGTTATATAAATGATATTTCATGAAGGGCTGAGGGCCCTGTGTTTATTGGAATCAGAAAAATCGGTGGAAATATTATATGGATTGATAAGGAAGTAGTTAAGCGCCCATTGTTTACCCTAGGGCTTGGGGTGAGAGAGGCGGCCCAAAAGTGAGGGAGGTGACATCTTATCTATTGATAACCAAGAGGGGAGGCCCTACCTGACTGAGGCAAGGTTCCTGGTTGCCTGCCAGCCCCCTGCTTGTGACCTTACTCCTCACCCCAACCACCTGTCCCCATCGGCTTGTTGCCAAGAGCCCCCTAAAATGGCCACGTGTCTGGTGAGCCCTTAGACTGTTCAAGGGGTCCTGGAGAGGGTCCATCCTTCCAGGGCCAGGGTGGAAAAAGATAGGCTGATCATCCTGCCACCTGACCTAATCCCCCAGTCCTCTCAATGTGCCCAATGAAAGGCAGACAGAACATTGAAGTGAGAATCAGGAAATCTGGGTTGTGGCCTCAGTCCTGAAAGTAATGAAGTGTTTGCAATCCAGGATAGTATTTTGCCTCTCAGGGCCTCAGTTTCCCCTTCTAGAAAACGAACCGGTAGGGCTCGGTGATCTCTACGTGAACAAAGTGGAACCTTAGAACCCAAAGAATTTCTGACTGAGCACTTTGATTTTTTTTGTTTAGTTTTCAGCATTGATTTTCACAAGAGTTTGAATTACAAATTTTCTCCCCATTTCTACCCTCCCTCCCACTCGAAGATGGCATATATTCTGGTTGCCCTGTTCCCCAGTCAGCCCTCCCTTCTGTCACCCCACTCCTCTCCCATCCCCTTTTCCCTTCCTTTCTTGTAGGGCAAGATAAATTTCTACGCCCCATTGCCTGTGTATCTTATTTTCTAGTTGCATGCAAAAGCTTTTTTTTTGTTATTGAACATCTATTTTTAAAAGTTTGAGTTCCAAATTCTCTCCCCTGTTCCCTTCCCACCCACCCTCCCTAAGAAGTCAAGCAATTCAACATAAGCCACATGCGTATCATTACGTATAACCCTTTCCACAATACTCATGTTGTGAAAGACTAACTATATTTTGCTCCTTCCTAACCTATCCCCCTTTATTGAGTTGTCTCCCTTGTCCCTGTCCCCTTTCGAAAGTGTTTGTTTTTGATTACCTCCACTGCCATCTGCCCTCCCTTCTATCATCCCCCCTTTTTTTAATCTTTTTCCTCTATTTTTCCTGTGGAGTACGATACCCAAATGAGTGTGTATGGTATTCCCTCCTCAGGTCAAATTTGATGACAGCAAGATTCACTCATTCCCCCTCACCTGCCTTCCCTTCTCTTCCTACAGAACTTCTTTTTCTTGCCACTTTTATGCGAGATAATTTACCCCCTTCTGTCTCTCCCTATCTCCCTCTCTCAATATATGGTTCTCTCATCCCTTAATTTGATTTTATTTCTTTTGGATATCTTCCCTTCATCTTCAATTCACCCTGTGCTCGCTCTCTCTCTCTCTCTCTTCCTATATATATATATATATATATATATAGACATATATATACATATATACACATATATACACATATATACACATACATATATACATACATACAGAGTCACATATACATATATATACATAAAGATATATATATGTGTATATATATATATATGCATATTCCCTTCAGCTACCCTAATACTGGGGTCTCATGAATCATACACATCATCTTTCCATGTAGGAATGTAAACAAAACAGTTCAACTTTAGGAAGTCCCTTGCAATTTCTCTTTCTTGATCTTTTTCTTGATTACCTTTTCATGCTTCTCTTGATTCTTGTGTTTGAGAGTCAAATTTTCTGTTCAGCTCTGGTCTTTTCACTGAGAAAGCTTGAAAGTCCTCTACGTGAATAAAGTGGAGCCTTAGAACCCAAAGAATTCGTGGCTGACCACTTTCATTAATGGACTTATGGGAGCTGAAAGTTTGGAATCTCTCATGCCTACTGAGGACATGGGTTTTCTCTTTCCTCACCCAAGGGCAGGTGGTATCTGGCCCCCAGCATCCTGTAAGCTCTATGAGGGCCAGAATGGTTTTGTTCTCTTTAGCTCCCCAGGGCCTACCTAGCCCTGTGCCTGGCAAAGAGGAGGCACCGACTATGTGCGGATTTTGGAGTCGGCAAGGAGAGTGCACACTCGTGGCCATGGGCCCCTCTCTGGTCTCTCAGACTGAGAACCACCTTAGGCCAGGGGAGGCCCCTCTTGTGGCTCCCCTGGTTTGGCAGAAATCTCACTCATTCCCCCCGTGTCTGTTTTTGTTCCAGGTTTGTCCAAGACAAATATGTAGTTGGCAGAAGACTCCAAAGGCAAGTTACCCTTGCCAATTAAAGCCCAGATGTGGTGAGTGGCAAAACCCGGACCTGGGGCCGTTGGTGTCTGGAGACATTCACCGCACTGTCCTGGCAAGGCCTTCCTTGTCTCCCTCTGGCCTCTAGCAAGCTCCCTCTTTTGTAGGGGGGGCCCTGGGCACAGTCCCAGTGTGAGCAGGCTCCAGTTTGAGCTCGGATCCTTGACCCCAGGCAGGGGCGTCTATCTCCCAGCCTCTCTGCCCAGCCCTGCCACTGTTCACTGCCTCTGAGGGGCCTCAGTCAGCATATGAGGATTCTGAGTGAAGGGGCCCAGAGAAAAGGAGTGGGGCCTTTCTCCAGAGAGGGAGGGAAGGAATCCATGACCTTTGGCCCTGGCAGGCCTTCTTAGCCTTTTAGGGGTCCTATAGCCCAGGGCCACTCTGGTGAGGCCCATGTAGCCCTTGTCAAAATAAGGTTGTTTTTCACTCAAAAAGGAAATGCTAAATTGCCTTTAGGAGTTAGATCCCAAAGTGTCAAGTTAGGGAGCCTTGCTTCCAGCCTCTCCTTTGTAAACATTTCAGTTCTCTTTATTCCTGTTGACTTGACCATCTGGAACCCAGAGGAAGGAAAACGGGAGGGGAAGAGGCTTTTATTCCCATTGGCAATGGGCTAGACTGCACTAATGCCCTTTATAAATAGCTCACGTGGTCTTAACCACAACCCTGGACAGCAGGTGCAATTCTCATCCCCCATATTGCAGTTGAGCAAACTGAGGCAGACTGATGAAATGGCTTGCCCAGGATGCCCCAGCTAGGAAGTACCTGAGGCCAGCTGTGAACTAAGGTCTTCCTTGTGTTAAATGCTGGTGTTTTCAAAAGAAGAGATGTTGCATTTAAGGGAGCAGGGACAAAACGGCCCAGCCTGTCCCTCTCCACCTTTTCTTTCCCCAGATTAGCATTTAAGTGAAATTTGCTCTTTTTCTGTCAGGTGATACCCATCAGCCACCCTTCACTCCCCTAATGGAAACACCAGCCTGTACAAACCTATTGAATTGAACACACCATGTAAACCTGCTCCCTGGCCACATGCATGCACTTAATTTCAATGAAGAAATAGACCATTGCCCCCATTTGTTATCACCCCCTTCTGCCCCTAGTCCCAGAGTTCAAGCCCTCTGGTAACTAATCAGTCTAGTCTCAAAGCTCCAATCCACATAGTGAGGGGAGGCGGGTCACGCCTTGGGCAAGCTACCAGCTCTCAGGAGGCCCTGAGGCCAGGGGAATCAACCTCCAATGGAAAGGGTTCCCTGAGGGGTAGATTAACTTAAAAAAGCATAAGTGAGCATTATCTACCTTGCAGTCTATTGTTTATTCTGCTTAGCATTTCCCAATTCCATTTGAATCCGCTCTGGGCTTCCTCCACCTCAGGGGACTGTGTGGACTCTGCTGTAAGCAAATCTCTAAGAGTCTCAAGTGCAGAGAAAGTGCCAGGCTCCAGTAGGAGGAGTAAGGGGAGTTTTCTCAGGGAGATGACAGCTCCAGTCCCTCACCCAGCCTGCCTGGAGAGCTTCTATTGCTTCATCTGCAAACTGCCTCTTCATCTCCTTTGGCCTCTATTCTAGGAGACAAGGACCTTCCTTTCCTGCCCCTGTGGCAGTGGTGACTGAAAAGCTTCGTTCACTTGAGCCCATCTGCCCCTCCCCAGCCCAGTGGCTCTGCTTTCAACAGGAGAGAAGCCAGGGGCCTGGGGCTGAGGTATCCCAAGGTAGACTTTCTCGCCACCTCCTCCTGCCTTGCCCCAGAGAAAGCCTGGGTACCCCCCCCCCCCACAGCTCTGATGGCTAAGGTTTCCCTTACAGGGAACGGGGTGGAAGAAATGTCGCTTAAAACAGTCAAGGATGGAAAGTAGTTTGTACGACACAGAACTGGGCTTCCAGAAAACCACCCACAATGGGCCAAATGATGGCCTAAAAGGGCTGGAATAAGGTGAAGTTAGATGAAGAGGAGGAGGAGGAATAAGGAGGAAGAAACACTAGGCTGGCCTTTCCCCTCAGGGCTGGGAGAATGGATGGTACACACTGGGGAACCAGGCAACAAGGGGATAGAGTGACCCAAACCAAAAGGTGATTTGTGAAGAGGACGGGGGACCCTGTTTAGGCCTCAGTATCCGTTGCTTTGATGGTCTTGGTACAGAGCTGAAGCCAGGTAGGGGAATGAGAATTGGGGAGGAGGGAAAGAACAAGCAAAAGAGAGAGAGAGAAGAGAAGTGGCCCAACCAAGGGGTAGCTCCTCCTTTCAGGCGACCTCCTCAGTCTGGTTGGCCCCATCGCCCCTCTCCCTCCTTTTGTGAGGTGCTCAAGGCACCCCTGTTTACAGAGTCCTGGGCGTGGATCCATGCCCGGTCAGTGCCCTCAAGCCATGCAGTTTCTCAGTGCCTGAATCCAGTGTCCCTCCGTACCAGTATACATACACTCGCTTCTAGTGACCCTATGTTCCTATTGTCCTTCCCAAAGTACTGCAGCCACTTCCAAGAGCACTCGAGGCAGCAAGAGAAGCTGCCTTCCAGTGATTGAAAATGATGAGCCATTCTCAAGAGTCTAAGAAAAAGGAGGATGTGGTTGTGAGGACATCAGTTCGCCTCACGAACAAGCAGGCCAAGAAGCAGGTGGTCAAAGAGGAGCATCAGAAGAGACTTGAGGACAAGAAGAAGAATCCAACTGCTGGGGAGGTAGAAGGCACGTGCATCGCTGCAGTGGGGCCCCGAGTCCAAGCTGGCCCCCAGGGCCTAGCAGGCCAAGCCGGGCCCTATGACCAAGCTGGCCCCCGCTCAAGTCAAGTATCTGTGAAGCTCCCACGTGGCAAGAAAGGCATGAAGAAATACGACAAGAGAGGCAGGCTGAACCTGAATGGAGAAGACCTCTGTGACTGCTTGGAGCAAGACTGCATGGGCTGCTTCTATCCATGCCCTGAGTGCCAGTCCACCAAGTGTGGGCCCACCTGCCGCTGCAACCGGAAGTGGGTTTACGAGGCCATTGTTGACGAGGGTAGAGAAGTGGTCAGCACTTTCCCATTTCCTCATGCTAAGTAAGGGACCATTCATCACGTGCCTCTGTGTGTGTGTCTCCTTCTCTGTGTGTCTCTTTTTCCTGCCTGAGATTCCCTGCCTGGAGAAGGAGCTGGATTGGCAATCCTGACTCCTGCTGCTCCCCAGCAGTATTGCCATGAGCACCCCGGGAGCTTGCCGACCCTCTAGTCCCAAATGTCTTTACTCTGAGCACAGATCCAGGTAAGAAAACAAACGGCTATCTACCCATAGGGGACCCCAAGTGTCCATCTTGCTGGAGATTTCCTCCTGAAGTCTCTCCTATTGCTGACTTTTTGGAACTTGAGAGTTTTCTTCCAGAGAAGGTGGAATGTCGTTCCTGCCCCTCCCACTTCCTGCCTCAAGTGTCCCTAGAGCCAGGTCAGAATTCTTCTCCAGGTTCCTAAAATTCTCTTTCCTGTTTCAGTTAGTGCCGTTTGTCATGTATTTGTTGTCATGTCTAGATGGTCATGTAGCTGTCTGTCATATCTTGTGTCTGTGTTGTTTTCTTTATAGTTCTATGGTTCTAGAGTTGGATGGTCAGCCAACTATCACTTGCCTAACTGCTTTTTTGCTCTCCTCTTGTTGCAGGTATTAAAGGAAGCTGGATTCTCCTGGGACTGTCCTCAGAGTCTCTCTTCTGCAGTTTGTGAAGTGGAAAAATATCTACACATATATTTTAAATAGTTATGAGATTCCACAACTGAAGAATATATACTGTTAAAGTGACAGCAGATAAAAAACGATTTAAAAAGTTTCTGAAGTTAATTTATCATTTCCTTCATTTCAGAACAGCTGGCATGGGGATGCATCTTCTCTGTGCCAGGTACGGTGCCAAATATTTGGACCCAAGGGCAAAACTCAAACAGTCTCTGCCCTCTAGGATTTCCTTTTAGTCCCTGTTGGCATCTGGTAGATGGAGAAGGGTGCTCCAGCGGTGGTCCTCTGGAGAGGCCTCCACCCTGGACAAGCATGCCCAGCTACACCTCTCTGGTTATTCTCCAGCACCAGTGTTAGAGCTTGCTAAGCTCTCACTTCCTCCCCTAGGGCAACATACACACACACAAACACACCCAGATGGGGGGTGATGGAGAGGGAGGGGAACAGCAAAGATCTGTAGGGACACAGAAGAGGGACAAAGAAGGGGATATTTGGTGTTCTGGCCAGATTCCACACAGGAGCAAAATGGGATGGCAGATAGTGATCCTGGAGAAGGGAAGGCTTGAGCAAGCAGTGGCACCTACTAAACACCTTCAAGGCTAGGGTGGGCAGCCCTCATTGGAGGGTGGCATGTGGGAGAGGAATGACCTTTCTTCCCTTTGACCCCAGAGGGTCAGAAGCAGGCAGGATGGCTGGAGATAACGGGGAAATTTGGCCTTGATGGGAGTGGAAAGGGCTGTCCTGGGTACTGAGGAGTCCTGCACACTGCAAGTTTTCAATCAGGGTGAGAAGCATGATTCACTCTTATAGCCAACTTACCTTGAAGTCACAGACACTAATTATTTTCTTTCCTCAATTAGTAAACACTTAAACCTCTCCATAGGTGCGATCCAGCTTTATTAGTCAAATAGAGCAAACAATACAAACAACAGGCGAGTCTCAGAAGGAACCCGCCACTCATTGTTGGCCTTGTGGGGCTGAAGCTCTGCAGAGAGCTCATTGGTGGGGAAGTGCTAGGTGAATCTAGGGGACTGGGGAAGATTCTCAAGGGATGGGGTGTGGATGGAGGAAGGCTAGAGGCAGCATGTCAAAAGGGCTGGAAAAGGATGATTATCCCTAAAAAGAAACTAAGAAGCATCAGTTGAGGAGTGGTAGGATGAGAACCAGAAGGCGGGGTGTATAAGGACAATGGCGGAGTGAAGAGATGGTTAAGGGTGTCCAATGCTGCTGATGGGTCATGGAGAACGAGGACTGAGAAGAAGGCCGTTTTATAGGGACTCGGAAAAATCTGGAGTTCTGTCTACAATCTGATGCCGAGGGAAGTGAGGAGAAGCAGGGGACCAGTGTGATGACTTAACATAGTACTGATCATTACAGAGAGATGTACCTCTGAAAGACCTCAGAACTGTAAGATATGGATTCTGAACCAAATGTGGCTTCCCAGATGGGGCTTCCCAGATGCGGCTTGCCAGACGTGGCCAAAGTGGTTACCTGTTTTTTCTGATGGTAGAGGTTTTTTGGGATTGCGCGGCAGGAGGGCAGGTATGTTGACGGGTAGTCCTGGATAGGGAGAAAATTCTGTTTTATTCATTGAAATAAATTAATTTAACTGGAAATTGTTATGGACCAAGTTTAGGAGATTGTCTTCATTATTAGGCTTTCAATAGAACACATTTTTTTCCTAAAAAGAAGAGGCCATATGGATCCGTTTTCCTCATTTTGAACAATGTCTTCTGCTTTTTCCTTTTTTTCTTTTGAAATGTTGTTTGTTAGGAAATGGTTATTAAGGACACTGGAGGAGAAGAGATATTGCAAGCAATGTTGGTGACGTAAAAGCAAAAAGAAGCAATTCAGTGTACTGTTTTTTTTTTTTTAAGATCACTCCGTTAGCTTCGGTGAGTAGAAGGTCATCAGTGAGCTCAGAGAGAGCAGTTTCAGTAGAGCTTTGGGGGAAGAACCCAGAGTAGAGTGGGGGGGGCGCAGCGGTGAGCAAATGGAAACACTGGGGGAAGCCAACCTTTCGGAAAACTTGAAAAATGAAAGGGAAGAGAGATGTGGGTTGGTAGAAGGGTCAGGGAAGTGGTGTCTAGGACATTACCAAGAGATACAACTTTAGATAGTCTTTGCTTTCAGAATTATCAGGCTAATGTTTGTCTGTAAGCTGTCTCCTTCCTAAATACTTTTGTCTGAATTCAGGTTAAAATGTCATTCAAAGTAGTTTTAATTTCAAGTCTCCGGGCGTGCCCAGACAGAGGAACCACTGAATCGAATGTGTTGGTTGTAGCATCAGGGTGGCATGAAGGAAGCAGCTTGTGAATAAGATAACCTTCTCCTGTGGACATCTTCGTAACTGGGTGTCCCACGTTCCTGGACTCTCAGCATCTTGGTCTTAATTATATATCAATGAGTCTTTACTCATTACTTCCATTTATCGAAATCCTGGTCCAATTTGGCACCATTACTGCGGGTATATCTAGGGATGTGCTGGAACGGATTTAAAATTTTCATTTGGTATATTGATACCCTGGAAATGGGCAAACACTTCAAATCGGGGCACTATTTATGGTTTTGTTCACGGTCTAGACTAAAGTGAGTGAAGAAAAATAGGTTAGTAACGCAAGTTAGATAGAAACCCGTGTTCTGTGCTCATTCCCTCCCCCCACTCCACCCTGAGAGCTGGTTGCTAAATATTTACCAGAATAATTCTGGATACCTCTACTCATTGCAGGATAGCAGAAGACCTAGATATTGGAAGGTGCAGTAAAGGGAGTTGGTTGTCTATAGGACCACATTTGTTGTCAAGTCGTTTGAGTCCTGTCCGACTCTCCATGAGCCCGTTTGGCATTTTCTGGGCTGAGCGATTTGGCATTTTCTTCTCCAGCTCATTTACAGATGAGGAAACTGAGGCAAACAGGGTTAAGAGACTTGCCCAGGGGCACACTGCTGGTAAGTGCCTGAGGCTGGATTTGAACTCAGCAAATGTCTCTTCCTAACTCCAGCCTCAAGGCTCTATGTCCTGCAACACCACCTGACTTCCCTTAGGGCCACATAGATTCCTGAACAATGCCAGAGAGTCGCTAGAGAGGGAAGAAGAAGAGTTCTGACTGGTTACAGACCACGACGTGAGTCTTCTGTGCTTTTTGTTGGGTTCATTAAAAACCGTACTATGTTCAATGTATTATTAGCCTCAGTACTTGCAAGGGACCAGAGGCTTCTTTATGTGTTCTTCAGTGAGCCAAGCATGACTCAAGTCCTGATGTTCCCACAGCAAACGTTTGGTGGGCTGGCAACCCAAACAAAGTGTGATTAATGAGAAGCCCTCAAGAATGAATGCTGTCCCTGTAAACTCAGACTTTCAGTTCAGGAGCAAGTGTTGAAAAGTCTGTGAGGCAAAATGTACTTCTTTCTTCTAGGGTAAAAAAGAAACTCCTCTGTTTAGCTTTGAAAGCCCTTCCCACCCTCGACCCAACCTGCCTCTCCAGCCTCACTGGACATTCCTCCCCTTCCTGCACCCTTTGTTTCAGACACACTGTCTCCCTGTCTGTTCGTCACTCACAACACCCCATCTCTCACCTGCATTCCTTTGCACTGGCTGTCTCCCATGCCTGGAATGCCCTCCCTTCTCACCTGCACCTCACAGAATCCTTGTCTTCCTTTAAGCTTCAGCTCAAGCACCAACTTCTGCATGAAGCCTTTCCTGATCCCCTCCCCCACCCCCGAATGCCCTCTTCCGCCCCCTTCCCTGTAAGTCTGTATACTCTTTGCAGTTCTACTGCAGACATTACTGTCATTATTATAATCAGTATTTTTGTCGTCCCTATTGGAATGTTATCTCCTTGTGAGTATGGATTGTTTCCTCTGCATTACCAGAGCTTAGCACAGTAACTGGCACATAGTAGGTGCTTCAGAAGGACTTGCTGATTGATTTGAGAAAAGGAGGTAGAAATAATTGACTACAGAAAAGAAGATAGAATTATAAAGTTGCATCATTTAAAAGGGTAAAATTATGTTTAAAATCATGGCATTTTTACAGCCAGAAGGTCTGCTACGTTAGGCCAGGGCTCTCATTTGAAAGGTGAGGACACTGAGGCTCATCAAAAAATTTAAAAAGTCAATGTGCTGCCCAATGCCACCCAGCTATTGGGGACAGAAAGGGACCGAAAACCCACACCTGTGTTGAGGCTCCCAAGAGAGGAAGTATCAATGTAGCCCTTGTTACTTCCCAGGTAATGGGACAGGAGGAGTCTCCCAGAGCAACCTCCTTCCCTTCCTCTCCAGGAAGAGTGCCTCCGGGAATGTTTGCATTTCTTTCTCTTTGCAAGACCATGCCCAGGGGAGAATTGAAGGGCCTTTGAGACAGGTCATGTTTCCCTTCTGCATCTGAGTCCCGTTACCTAGTGCCTGGCACCCGAGCAGCGCTGAGGGAGAGCTTGTTAACAAATACACAGATGGCCAGAGTGACTAGCAAGGGGCTCTGCCTCCGGGTGGGGGAGGTGGCTTCTGTGCAAAACAGGCTCGGGCTTCTTCATCCCGTTCCAGCCTCTTTGAACGGGCATGTGAGCCCTGTGGCCTTCACCTGTGGCCCACAGCTGAGGCTGCAGCTGTAAGTATCCAGTGTAAGAGGAATTCCAAGTTTGGGAGAGTGGAGAGACAGGCCGAACCAATTCTCTAACAGGGCCTGTGTGTGTGTCTCTGTCTGTGTCCTCTCCCTCTTTGTCTGTGTCTCTCTCTCTGTCCCTGTCTCTGTGTGTCTCACTTTCTCTCTCATTACTAAAAATGGATACCAGTCTTGTTTCTGCTGAATTCCCTGGGTAATCTTAAGGTCATCATTTGACCTCTCTATAGCTCACTTTCCTCTTCTGTAAAATGAAGGGGTTTAAAAGGTGATAATTAGGTCTGGTCAAGTTCTTGATCAGAGGTTCCCAAACTTATTGGGCCTACTGCCCCCTTTTGAAAAACAATTTCTAAGCACTTCCCTGGAAATCTACTTTTTGTAACCCTTTTACGTTTTTTTTTTCCTTAAATTTGCATCATTTCAAATACTATAAAATATTTTTTTTCTAAAAAAAGGATGCATCTGAAAATTAAAAATTTATTGTAAAATTCTGGGGCTTTCCTGCATTGAAATTTTGATAACACAACATTGTGTCATGTAATCATCTGGTATCATATTGTAAAGAGGTCATTACCTGCACATATTCTTTCCGATGCATGCTGGACTTTCTGACAATGTTCTCAACGCCCTCACCTGCCAACACTTGCTTGGTAAGACCTGTCAGTGGACTTGACCACTGATCAGTTATGACTTGCACTTTTTGCGTGTGTTTATTTGGAACATAATGTAATCACTCTGACATTAACCCTGTTACAACAACAGATGAAACATGTAGGAACGGTTTTGAAAATTTTCTTCTCTTGTCTTCTTTCCTTATGTGTCCACTGCCCTCTTATTTTTATTCAACAACCCCCAACGCTCTGGAGGCTACTACCTCGTTCCAGCGCCCCACCAGGGGGCAGTATCACCGTCTTTGGGAACTCAATCTATGATGTTATGCATGACCTTGAACAAGCCCCTTCCCCTCCCTGGGCCTCAGTTTCCTCCTTCGTAAAAGGAGTAAGGTTTCATAGATGACCTTGAGGCTCCTTCCAGGCCTACCTCCATTTTGCCCCTGCTGGGGGCAGAGCAGTACCTCTAGGCCTCTCTGCTCCCCCCCCACTGCTCCTCTTCCTCCCTGTGGGTGCCCCTCTGCAGCTTCTGACTCCTGTCTCTGCCCCATCCTGTGCCCTCCCCTGCGTTCCTTTATCAGTAGGGGGCAGAGCTGGCTCCTTCCTTTCTGTCCTTGGGAGACCTCGAGGCAGGTTGTCTCTGAGGGCCTCCTGAGAGGTAGGCCTCATTTCTCATTCTTGTCCATCCTCTGGAGAGGCAGGACCAAGAGGCCGGGGTCTGGTGCGGCAGAACCCCAGAAGGAGCTTCTGGGGGCAGTGCAGCCAAGATGGTTGTGTTTCACCTGGGAACTGATTTCAAGGAGCTGCCTTGTGCCTCTCAGTCCTGGTGGGCCCCTTACACATAAACAACCAGGCCTTCTGCTACCCAGGAATGGGGAGTAGAGGTTTCTGCAGTGCATTCGATATGTATGATACAATAACTAATATAGTATTTGATGAGGGAATTTAGAGCTTATCTGATTCATGGAGACATAAGTCAAGAAGTTATAATTTATGGAGGAGCCTGGATTATCCCAGAGCTCACAAAGATAAGAATTAAATAGGTCAAATGTCAGGCCAGATGGTGACCCAGAGGAGAGGTGGGTCTTCTTGATGAACACCCCCACCTGCAATGGCCACACTAGCAGCCCCGCCCAAGTATCCAGGAAGTGGCCCATCCATAAAGGGCAGGGCTTGGCCATTTTTCAAAATTTAAACACCCCCGACAGAGACTCCTATTCGTCCTCCTTGTTCTCCTTGCCTTTGCTGTCTCCCTGACTCGCTGACTACATGGCCTCTTGTTTAGAAACCAGGGGTTGAGCAGGCAAAGGCATCCAGCCTTGAAGGAGGGTCTTTGCTTGGATACAGGTGAATGGGGGAGATGCCTGGGCCTACAGAGAGAGGGGGCAGCCTGGGTAAAGAAAGCAAAGCTGCACTGGCTTGCAGGAAATGTCTCCCAAACAACCAAGTCTACATAGTCGCTCCCAGTTTTTCCCTTCTGTATTTGTGTTTCTTAGTCAACATTCTGTTTAGTACCCAGGTTCTGGTGACAACCCATTCCTCCTTACCACCCAGAGAGAACTCTTTCTGGATCATTGCCTGAACATCAAGTGGCTGCCCTTTTGTGAGCCTAATAGTGAAGAAGCAGCAGGCCAGGGATTCCTGACTGGCCTCTGTAAGTTGGGGATGAGACACCACCCTTCCCTGTCCTTGACCCCTAACTTTTCATTACAAAAACCACAATGATTTCTTAGTGGAAAAGAAAACACTTGCCTCGTGGCATTGCAGAATCAATATGTCCGTGGTTGTGTATAATGTTCTTCTAGTTCTGCTCCTCTCACTCAGCATCATATCATGTAGGTCTTTCTAGGTTATTATGAAGTCCGTATGTTCCCCATTTAATATACCACAATAGTATTCCATTACATTCATATACCACAACTTATTCGGCCATTCCCCAGTTGATGGGCATCCCCTTGATTTTCAATTCTTTCTACCATGAAAAGAGCGGCTATAAATATTTTTGTACATACAGGTTACTTTCCCACTTGTGTGATCTCTTTTGGATGTAGCCCTAGGAGTGGTATTGCTGGGTCCAAGCGTATGCATAATTTTATAGCCCTTGGGATAGTTCCAAATTGCTCTCCAAAATAGCTGGATCTGTTCACAGCTCCACCAAGTATGTATCAATGTTCCAATTTTCCCACATCCTCTTCAGCATTTATCATTTTCCTGTTTTGTCATGTTAGCCTATCTGACAGGAGAGATGTGTTCCCTAAGAGTTGTTTTTATTTGCAGTTCTCTAATCAGTAGTGATTTAGAGCATTTTTCATATGCCTATAGATATGTTTAGTTTCTTCCTCTGAAAACTTCCTGTTCATATCCTTTGACCATTTTTCATTTCAGGAATGGTGTTTATTCCTATAAATTTGGCTCATTTGCCTGTATATTTTAGAGATGAGGCCTCTACCAGAGACACTGGCTGTAAAAATTTTCTCCCAAATTTCTGCTTCCCTCCTAATTTTTGTTGCATTGGCTTTGTTTATACTAAAAATTTTAGTTTAGCATAATCAGAATTATACATTTTGCATGTTGTAATGCTCTCTGTCTCTTGTTGGGTCATGAATTTTTCCCTTTCCCATAGATCTGATAGGTAAACTATTCCATGCTCTCCCAAATTGCTTATACTACCAGCTTTTATTTCTAAATCCTGAACCCATTTTGACTTTATTTTGGTATACGGTGTAAGATATTGGTCTGTGTCCAGTTTCTGCCATACCATTTTCCAATTATCCCAGCAGTTTTTGTGGAATAGTGAATTCTTAACTCAGAACCTGGATTCTTTGGGTAGATTGTTATAGTCTTTGACTTCTGTGTCTTGTATACCTAACCTATTCCACTGATCCACCACTCTGCTTCTTAGCCAGTACCAGGTAGTTTTGATGACTGCTGCTTTCTCGTACAGTTTGATATCTGGTATGGCTAGGCCACCTTCCCTAGCATTTGTTTTCATTAATTTCCTTGATATTCTGGACCTTTTGTTCTTCCCAACAAATTCTTTTGTTATTTTATCCAGCTCTTTCAAATAACTTTTGGTAGTTTGATTGGTATGGCACTGAAAAAGTAAGTCAATTTAGGTAAAATTGTCATTTATATTATAGTAGCTTGGCCTAACCACGAGCATCTGATGTTATTCCATTTACTTAGATCTGACTTTATTTGTGTGAGAAGTGTGTTGTAATTGTGTTCATATAGTGCCTGGGTTTGTCTTGGCAGGTTAATTCCCAAATATTTTATAGTGTCTACAGTAAGTTTAGATGGAATTTCTCTTTCTATCTCTTGCTGTTGTGTTTGTTTGTAATGTATAGGAATACCGAGGATTTCTGTGTGTTTATGTTAGATCCTGCAACTTTGTTAAAGGTTTTTTATTATTTCAAGTAGTTTTTTACTTGATTCTCTAAGTAAATCATCCTATCATGTGAAAAAAGTGATAATTTAGTTTCATCTTCGCCTATTCTAATTCCTTCAATTTCTTTTTCTTCTCTTAATGCTAAACCTAACATTTCTAGTATCAGTTTGAATAATAGGGGTGACAATGGGCGTCTTTGCTTTAGCCCGGATCTTATTGGGAATGCATCTAGCTTATCCGCATTACATATAATGCTTGTTGAAGGTTTTAGGTAGATGCTATTTATAATTTCAAGGAAGACTCTTTTTCTTCCCATGCTTTCTAGTGTTTTTAATAGGAGTGGGTGTTGTATTTTGTCAAAAAGATTTTTCTGCATCTATTGAGATAATAATAATTTTATATTTAAAGTTTCTTTTACATTTATTTAGTTTTGTGACTTTTGAATAATAAATGTTTCATTTTAATTTTGACATGATGGAAGCATTCTATATTCTATTATCACCCCTACTATTCAATTTGGTACTAGAAATGTTAGCTGTAGCAATAAGAGAAGAAAAAGAAATTGAAGGAATTAGACTAGGCAAAGAAGAAGCTAAATTATCACTTTTTGCAGATGATACGATGATTTACTTAGAGAATCCTAGAGAATCAAGTAAAAAACTACTTGAAATAATAAACAACTTTAACAAAGTTGCAGGATATACAGTAAACCCACATAAATCCTCAGCACTCCTATACATTACTAAGAAAGCCCAAGAGGCAGAGATAGAAAGAGAAATTCCATTCAAAGTTACTGTAGACACTATAAAATACTTGGGAGTTTATCTGCCAAGACAAACCCAAGGCCTATACGAACATAATTATGAAGCACTTTCCACGTGAATAAAGTCAGATCTAAATAAATGGAAAGATATCAGTTGCTCAAGGTTAGGCCGAGCTAATATAATAAAAATGACAATTTTACCTAATATAATCTATCTATTCAGTGCCATACCAATTGAACTACCAAAAAATTATTTTACAGAAGTGGATAAAATAAAAACAAAATTCATCTGGAAGAACAAGAAGTCTAGAATATCTAGGGTATTAATGAAAAGAAATGTCAGGGAAGGTAGCCTAGCCATATCAGATATTAAAGTGTACTATAAAACAGCAGTCATCAAAACTACCTGGTACTAACTAAGAAAGAGAGTCGTGGATCAGTGGAATAGGATAGGTACACAAGATGTAGTAGTCAACGACTATTGTAATCTGCCCTTTGATAAACCCAAAGAGGCCAGCTTGTGGGCTAAGAACTCACTATTTCACAAAAACGTCTGGGAAAATAGGAAAACGGTAAGGCAGAAACTGGGCATAGACCAATATCTTACACCCTATACCAAAATAAAGTCAAAATGGGTTCATGATTTAGGAATAAAGGATGAAACTATAAGCAATTTGGGAGAGCAAGGAATAGTTTACCTATCAGATTTATGGAAAAGAAAAGAATTCATGACCCAACAAGAGATAGAGAGCATTACAAAATGCAAAATGGATAATTTTGATTATGTTAAATTGAAATGTTTTTGTACAAAAAAAGCCAATGCAACAAAGATTAGGAGGGAAGCAGAAAACTGGGAGAAAATCTTTACAACTGGTGTCACTGATAAAGGCCTCATTTACAAAATATACAGGGAACTGAACCAACTATATAGGAATACAAGTCATTCCCCAATTGAGAAATGGTCAAAGGATATGAACAGACAGTTTTCAGAGGAAGAAATTAAAGATATCTATAGGCATATGAAAAATGCTTGAAATCACTACTGATTAGAGAAATGCAAATCAAAACAACTCTTAGATACCATATCTCTCCTGTCAGATTGGCTAAATTAACAAAACAGGAAAATGATAAATGCTGGAGAGGATGTGGGAAAATTGGAATATTGTTACATTGCTGGCGGAGTTGTGAACTGATCCAGCCATTTTGGAGGGCAATTTGGAACTATGCCCAAAAGGCTACAAAAATGTTCATACCCTTTGACCCAGCAATACCACTTCTAAGGTTGGATCCCAAAGAGATCACACAAGTGGGAAAAGGACCCATATGTACAAAAATATTTATAGCGGCTCTTTTTGTGGTAGCTAAGAATTGGAAATCAAAGGGATGCCCATCAATTGGGGAATGGCTGAACAAGCTGTGGTATATGAAGGTAATGGAATACTATTGCGCTATAAGAAATGGGGAAGATACGGACTTCATAACAACCTGGAAAAACCTACACAACATAATGCTGAGTGAGCAGAGCAGAGCAAGGAGAACATTATACACAACCACAGATATATGGATTCTGTGAGGACTAACCCTGATAGACTTTGCTCTTCCCAGCAACACCATGTGCAAAGACAACTCCAAAGGACTCACAATGGAGAATGCTATCTACATCCAGAGAAAGAACTATGAAGTATGAATGCAGACTGAGGCACACTTCACGCTCGCCTTTTTCTCCCCCTTTTTTTCTGTCTTTTGTTTTTGTATTTGGATTGTGGTTTTTTTTGGTTCTGTTTCTTCATTCTCATGATTCATTCCATTGGTCATAATTCTTCTCCACAACTTGAGTAGTGTGTAAATTAATTCAATGTGAAGTTATACGAGGAAGTTATATGGGATTCCATGCTGTCTTGGGAAGGGAGGGGGAGAGGGAGGGAAGAAAATCTGGAACTGAAAATTATGTAGAACCATGTGTTGTAAACTAAAAATAAAAAGGAAAAACAAAAAAAAGAAAAAGAGAGGAAAACAAGCAAAACAAAAGGAAAGTTTGCAAATAAACTAATTTCTAGCTCATGATGATGGCTAAGTTGAAATTTCACAAGAAACATAGTAATATTTTTAAAAAATTACAATAATCTTTCAAATGTTGTTTTTCCTACGTTTGTGGCATTGCAGGTTCTGAACCAGCTTTCCCATTACACTCGTATGCTTATAGGGCTGACATGTTTCTACTGTCATTTAAGATCCTGGAGTTTGGGCCAAAGCAGAGAGGAGAAGGATCCTGCAAACCGTTGTTGAGAATGAGTACAGATGTTGAAAACCAAAGTGAAGGATCTGATACCAACCAAGAGGAAGTTGAGGAGAAGGCTATCCCTACTCAAAGACAGATGGCAGAGAAGCAAGTACCAGGTGTCTCCTCAAAAGGGAAAAATCCAATAGCCCAGGCAGTAGCTGCCGAGCCTGAAATCCAGGAGGAAGAGGAGCCCCAGGGGGTTTCTGTAAACCTCGGCCCAGCACATAGGCAGAGGCCTGATGTGTTTTCTTACCATCCTAAAAGCTTCACGGGGCCCAAGAAAAACAGGACAGTAAAGGCAGGCTGATCTGTAATGGTATCAATTTGTGTGACTGCCTGCAGGTTGATTGTATTGGCTGCTGCTACCCATGCCCCACGTGCAACTCCAGGAAATGTGGAGTCAAGTGCCACCAAAATACAAAGTGGGTTTACAGCAAGGTGGAGGATGACTCTGGGGCACTAGTCAATGAATTCCCCTTTGCCTTTCCTGAGTAAGACATTGGCGACACTTGGCTCCCTTTTCTTTGGAGGGATGAACTGGGTTTTTTTAAAACTTAGTTCCAGGGCAAAGAGTTGGAATGGTCCTAGTGTCAACTGATCATTCCAGCATTAGGGAAGAACAATATCTGCCCCCAAATGATTCCATCATTTCAGGACTATTTTTTTGGATAAAAAAGATAATAAGTCATTTCTGCCCTGTTATCTTTCAACCTTCAGTTATCAGCACAGCCAGTTCGGAAAGTGTCTTTAGATTTTGAAAACAGAAAGGAGCCTAAGAGACAATTCCTAAAGCCAGGAGTTTACTGCTTTTCATGATTTCATTAGTGCTCTGTGGTTAAAAAAAAAACAACTCAAGTGTTAACTGCTCCTGAATGTGATAATAAGATCATATCCACCATATGGTGGCAAATATTTGCTTGTAACAGTTTTATTTGTTGTTATGTTGTTGTGTTTTGAATTCTTTCTGACCTCCAATTTAATCTTTCATGTGGAGTGATAGTAGATAAATTGTTAAGCTATTCAGATGTCTTCATAGACAAAATGGATAAATATTTTTTGAGTAATAGCATTTAGAGACAAAAAAAATAAAAATCATTTATAAATTCAAAGCTGGTTTTTAATGTCAAAGAATTCTCTTCAATTCAGAATCGAAGCAGGGCTCTGGGCAACCATATCCAATGGGGTACACCTGTGAAGGTGGTCACTCCCCACCGATAGGGTGAAGGTAAGGAAGATACACTAAAAAGACCCCCAAAAAGGGTCATAATGTGACTGAAAACGAGTGAACCAAAAATCGGGGCAATCAGATGGTACACTGGATAGAGTACTGGTCCTGGAATCAGGAAGAGTCATCTTGCTGAGTTCAAATCTGTCCTCAGACACTTACTAGCCTTGTGACCCTGGGCAAGTCACTTCACCTTGCTTGCCTCAGTTTCCTCATCTAGACAAATGAGCTGGAGAAGGAAATGGCAAACCACTGCAGTATCTTTGCTAAGGAAAACTCAAATGGGGTCACGAAGAGTCAGACATGACTGAAAACCAGTGAACAAAATGAGAAACAAACAAGAAAGATGCATGTCTGGAGGACAAGCAGTCCCACTTCCCCTAGAGGGCAGCGTGAAACCTGGCCATCCAGCCAGAACATGGGGTAAGAAGGACTTGGCACAACCAGGAGGACGGTCCCCTTTCAAACTTTGTTTCTCAGGGAGGGGCTCTAAGGTTACATTACATTTTCCCTTAATTGCTTGCAGAGGCCCAGGGGAGGAATGGAAATTGAATTTTTCATGGTTACCAAATTCAGCTGCCTTCAGGCACACTGTTTGTTTGGAAGCCCACCTATCCTCCTTTCCTCTTATTTATGTAGTGTTGGCCAGAATCATTGGAGGTGGGACCCTGATGGGGCTCTCATTTTAAATCCTTCTCCATCCTCCGGGCGGCAGTGCCAAGGGGCTGGGGTATGGGGTGGCAGTGAAGCCACTATTTTTGTGTTTTCTCTGGAAGTGAGTTTGAGGAGCTGCCTCAGACTTGTTGAGGTCTTGACCACCTGAACACCCAGGTCATTGGCCAACCAGCATTAGGAAGAGGAGATTTCTACACGGCATTCAACAGAGGTCATGAGATTTTATATCACAGAATCTGACCATTACTTAATTTAATAATCACATAATTAATTGAGACGTGATGAAAGGGCTAACGGCTCTGAGATTACGGGATTCATGGACGGGTATATAACTGGAAAGAGGCACAGGTGGCGCTCAGTATCCCCACAGTAGGATGTGAGGGACAGGGACTTGCTTCCAACTGTATTTGTGTCCCCAGTGCCTAGAACAGTGCCAGCCACATGTAGGTGCTTAATGCAGCAGGTGCACCCAGTGTGATTCTCAGGGTATAAAGAACTGGGAAGCAGGCTGGACAGACTCCCTGAGAGCCTCCTGGAGTCCTCTGTAGAATCAAATGATCTGGGTTCAATTTTGGCTTCTGTGAGCAAGGGCCAATCCTTCCCCTCCCTATGCCTCAGTTTCCTCTCCGGTTGTTGTTTGTCCTCCATTCTGGAAGGGGACCATGACATCAGGGAGATGATGCCATGAGAAGCAAATGAATTGGATTTAAGTGAGGGAGGGTTGTGCAAGGTCAGCAGCCTGACTTTCGCCGGGGGGAATCATCTTGGTCTAGAGGTGAAATATAGATGGGGAGGACTGGAGATGGCCCCCACAGTGCCTGGTACACAGTGGGCACTATACAAATGTCCGCGATTATCATTCAAATGCAATGTGAGCTCCTCCAGAAGACCCGGGGCGCCCATCTATCACAGAATCTCGTTCCTTCACCCCTGCTGGGCCCTTTTCCTCCTCCCAGACTCGCCATTCTTGGGAGGGGTCCGCCCACTCTAACCCTGCTGTAAAGGGCGTCCTTCCCCATTAGAGCATGAACCCTTTAAGGGCAGGGCTGTCTTTGCTTGTATTTGCATCCCTGCCCAGCGCCTGACACATAGTTAGGGGCTTCTTGGAGGTTTGTTGACTGACTGTCTGGTCAAAAAGCAGTCGGGTGGCACCAGTGGGGGTTGGTAAACGCTAACTGTTGATCAATGAATCGATTGGCTTCCACCTCCTCGTCTCCCCCAATGCCCCTGGCCCTTCTGTGGCCCAGCCCTTCTCTGTTAGGGAACCCTGGGTCAAACACTGAAGAGGGTTACAGTTTCGGGGTGGACTGGAGTTCTGCTCCTCTTGCCCTGCCCCCTCCCTTCCTCCGCCCCCGCCCCCGCCCCCGCCGCCCGTCCGGGTCCCAGCAGCGCCGCGCCTGCGTACTGAGTTACCACGCTCAGAGCCCGCGAGCTTCTGCTTGGGCTTGTAACCCGAGAAGTGGCGGGCATCTCTGGGCCTCAGTTTCCACTTAGGATCTACAAATCTCAGGGCACCACTGCGGAACCCCGGGGCTCAGTTTCCTGTTTGGTAAGGAAGGGACCACGGTGGGCAGGCCGCCCACCACCTCAGGTCTCATTTTCCCCCGCTGTAAATGGGGCGTAGGGGGCGGCGGCCCAAAGGGAACCTGCAGAATGCTGGCATCGGCTCCCGCTACCTCTGGGAGGCTAAGCGAGCATTAGTCCTCCCCCGTCAAAGGAGGAGGCTTCCCTAGATGACCGTGTGAGGCCCCTTCCAGCTCCGACTCCATCTTGCCCCTACCGCGGCAGAGCAGCACCTCCCCCTCTCCCTTGGTGCCCCTCCCCAGCGCTCTCTACCCCTTCCCGTGCCCTCGCCTACTTCCCCCTATCCCTTCGGGGCAGAGCAGGTGCCTTCCTTTCTGTCCCTGGGGGCCCTGGTGGGCGGTTGTCTCTGAGGGCTCCCCAAAGAGGTAGGCCTCATTTCTCATCCTTCTGCATCCTCTGGGGGGGGAGGGGCTAAGGGCCGGGTGTAGGGGGAGGGGCAGGGCACCGGTAGGCCTCATTTTTCATCCTTCATCTTGGGTGGGGGGGGGAGGCAAGGGGCCAGTGTCTCGTTGGGCAGAGCCTCAGAAGGAGCTTCTGAGGGCACTGAAGCCACTCTGGTTGTGTATTACCTGGGAAGTGAGTTGGAGGAACCACCTTGGGCCTCTCAGGCCTTGCGGCACCCTTACCACAGAAACAACCAGGCCCTCAGTCCACCAGGAATAGGGTGGGGAGGTTTCTGTAAGGTATTCAACAGGGTTGATTTAATATAATAAAATAGTACATTATGTTATTATTATTTCTATTATTGATTATTATTTTATTTAGTCTTTATATAAATGATATTTCATGAAGGGCTGAGGGCCCTGCGTTTAGTTGAATCATGGGAAAATAGGTGGAAACATTATCTATTGATTAATAAGGAAGTAGTTAAGAGACCCCTTGTTTACCCTAGTGCTTGGGGTGTGAGAGGTGGCCCACAAGTGAGGGAGGTGACCTCTTGTCTATTGCTGATCAGGAGGGGAGGCCCTACCTGACTGAGGCAAGGTCCCTGGTTGCCTGCCAGCCCCCTGCCTGGGACCTTACTCCTCACCCCAACCACCTGTTCCCATCGGCTTGCTGCCCAGAGCCCCCTAAAATGGCGATGTGCCTGGTGGGCCCTTAGAGTGTTCAAGGGGTCCTGGAGAGCGTCCATCCTTCCAGGGTCAGGGCGGAAAAAGTTAGGCCGATCATCCTGCCACCTGACCTAATCCCCCACTCCTCTCTATATGCCCAATGAAAGGCAGACAGAACATTGAAGTGAGAATCGGGAAATCTGGGTTGCGGCCTCAGTCTTGAAATTAATGAAGTGTTTGCGATCCAGGATAGTATTTAGCCTCTCAGGGCCTCAGTTTCCCCTTCTGGAAAGCGAACCGGTAGGGCTCGGTGATCCCTATGTGAACAAAGTGAAACCTAAGAACCCAAAGAATTCATGACTGAGCACATTGATTAATGGACATCTGGGAGCTGAAAGTTTGGAATTCCTCATGCCTACTGAGGACATGGGTTTTCTCTTTCCTCACCCGAGGGCAGGTAGTATCTGTCCCCCAGCATCATGCAAGCTCTCTGAGGGCCAGAATAGTTTAGTTCTCCTCTTTAGCTCCCCAGGGCCTACCTAGGCCAGTGCCTGGCACAGAAGTGGCACCTGGTTTGGCAGAAATCCCACTCTTTTACCCCCTTGTCTGTTTTTGTTCCAGGTTTATCCAAGACAAAGACTTAGCTGGCAGAAGACTCCAAAGGCAAGTTACCCTTGGCAGTTAAAGCCCAGATGCTGTGGGTGGCAAGACCCTGGTCCAGGGCCGTTGGCGTCTGGAGCCATTCAGCGCACCATCCTGGCCAGGCCTTCCCTGTTTCTTTGCAGCCCCTAGCAAGCTCTCTGTATTGTAGCGAGGCCCTGGGGACAGTCCCAGTTTGAGCAAGCTCCAGTTTGAGCTCTTGTCCTGCCCCCCAGGCAGGGACATCGATCTCCCAGCCTCTCTGCCCAGCCCTGCCCCTGTTCACTGCCTCTGCGTGGGGCTCAGTCAGCATCTGAGGATTCTGAGTGAAGGGCCCCAGAGGAAAGGGGTGGGGCCTTTGTCCAGAGAGGGAGGGAGGGAATCCATGACCATTGATCCTGGCAGGCCTTCTTAGCCTTTTGGGGGTCATACCCCAGGGCACCTCCGGTGATGCCCATGCAGCCCTTCTCAGAAAAAGGTTGTTTTTCACTCAAAGAGGAAGGAACTGCCAAATTGCACTTAGGAGTTAGATCCTAAAGTGCCAAGTTAGGGAGGCTTGTTTCCAGCCTCCCCTTTGTAAACATTTCAGTTGTCTTTATTCCTGTGGACTTGACCATCCCCAGCACAGGGGAAGGAGAAAGGGAAGGGAACAGGCCTTTATTCCCACCGACAATGGGCCAGGTCCTGTAGTAAAGTCCTTTACAAATAGCTCATGGGATCTTAACCACTATCCTGGGAGGTAGATGCAATTGTCATCCCCATATTTCAGTTGAGCAAACTGAGACAGACTGGTGAAATGGTTTGCCCAGGGTACCCCAGCTAGGAAGTGCCTGAAGCCAGCTCTGAACTCAGGTCTTCCTTGTGTTAAATACTGGTGTTTTTGACAGAAGAGATGTTGCGTTTAAGGGAGGAGGGAGAAAACTGCCCCACCTGTCCCTCTGCACCTTTTCTTTCCCCAGCTAGCATTTAAATGAAATTTGCTCTTTTTCTGTCAGGTGATACCCACCAGCCACCCTTTACTCCCCTAATGGAAACAGCAGCTTGTACAAACCTATTCATTTGAACACACCATGTAAACCTGCTCTCTGACCACATGCACTTAAGTTAATTTCAATGAATAAATAGACCTTTTCCCCCACTTGTTATCACCCCCTTCTGTCCCCCAATCCTAGCATTCAAGCCCTCTCTTATAACAACTCAGTCTAGTCTCAAAGCTCCAATCCACATATTGGTTGGGGGAGAGGAGTGATGGCTTGGGCAAGCTACCAAGCTCTCAGGAGGCCCTGAGGCCAGGGGCCTCAACCTCCAATAGAACGGGTTCCCCTGAGGGGTAGATTGACTTAGAAAAGCACAAGTGAGCATTATCTACCTTGCACTCTATTGTTTATTTTGCTCAGCATTTCCCAATTCCATTTGAATCTGCTCTGGGCTTCCCCCACCTCAGGGGCCTGTGTGGACTCTTCGGTAAGCAAATCTCTAAGAGTCTCAAGGGCAGAGAAAGTGCCAGGGAGATGACAGCTGCAGTCCTTCACCCAGCCTGCCTTGAGAGCTTCTATTGCTTCATCTACAAACTGCCTCTTCATCTCCTTTGACCTCCATTCTAGGTGACAAGGTCCCTCCTGCTCTGCCCCTGTGGCAGTGGCGGCTGAACAGCTTCCTCCACAGGAGCCCATCTGC